>NC_084606.1:11845638-12045638 GCF_033807715.1 Cololabis saira | reverse complement strand
ATGTTGGTGGTGGTCGGAGGGGCCGTTAGGCGCGATATGGCAGCCACGCTTCCGTCAGTCTGCCCCAGGGCAGCTGTGGCTACAATGTAGTTTACCACCACTGGTGAGAATGTGTATGAATGAATAATGATTTCTGTAAAGCGCTCTGGGTGCATAGAAGGGCGCTATATAAATCCAAGTCATTATTATTATTATAATTTTCGTTGACGAAAGCAACTTTAGTCCTGGAGAACTTTGATGATATTAGGCCATGCTCCTGGATTGATAAAACCTAATTGGAGGGTGCAGAGCCTTTACAAAGATACGTACATCATCTCAAAAGACTTTGACTTTATTTAGGAAGAGTTAAAATCTCCACATGCTTCTACAGAGTAGGGCTGTTCGATTAATCGATTTTAAATCGTAATCGCGATTATGTAATTAGAACGATGATAAAATGTGAAAATCGTAAAATCGATTTTTCACTTTTTTTTTTTTTTTTTACCTTGTCTGCACACATATTAATGATTGATACCATATTAATGATTGATGGAAATACCTCTCAATACCTGCGACAAGTGCCCCATGGGAGAGGCTCTTTAGTGTAGGAGGGGGCGTTGTAACATGCCACCGGGCATCCCTCAAGCCAGATGCGGTAGACCGGCTCGTGTTCCTTGCAAAAAACTTGCAAATGTGAATAGCAAATGTAATGACTGACATTACACACCTGTACCTCCTTCATGGGTTGCATTATTATTTAGCATGCAAAGACCCAGTTTAGTTTAATTAGAAAATGTCTTGTTTTATTTAATTGGAAATATAACTTACTGTATGTTTGCAAGTGCTGATTTGCTGATTTTTTTTTTCAGAGATAAAACTTTATATTTTATTATATTTTTTAAAACTTTTTTTCAACTTATTTTACAGAGTTTTGCACTTTATTCATTCATTTTTGGTTTAATAAGAGCAAAGTTTACACTTAAAGCCCAATGGGGCAAATGTTCAATAAAAAAACAGCATATTTGAAATCATTTCTTTGCCTTTTGTCAATTCACAAAATAATCGTAATCGTAATCGAAAATTGGATTTTGAGAGAAAAAAATCGAGATTTTATTTTTGGGCAAAATCGAACAGCCCTACTACAGAGTCATCAAAGGTCTGTTAAATGTTCACAAGGACCTCTCAGACCTGCATCACTCATCAAACCTTACGGTTTAAAACCCTCGAAAAGACCATAAGAATTCCCTAAAAAACAAACAGACCCAACTCATGGACTTAGACCTACTCAGACCATCATAAGGACCTAGACCTTATGAAAGAGACAGAACCTTGTTCAAGAAGAATCCCCCAAAGACAAGACCTGCTTGGACATTTGCGAGGAAATACAGGAACTCTATAGGAGTTTGCAGTATCATCATGTGGACAGAATTCTGCAGAAACTCAGAAGGTGTCAGAGAAACTCAGCTTGACAACAAAATCTGTCTACAGACATGGAAGGTTTCTGCTCTGTGTTCTGTCCATCCTACCTGGTTAATTATGGTGGTGTTTGTCTGGAGGCGGCAGGACAGATGGATGCTCATTAAACGCTCACTCACACACACTCACACAGATACTGCACGCTGCTGCCTCTTGCTGGTCAAACCATGAACTGCATACAAGCCACGGGTGCGTTGAATCCTCACTGACCTCCTGATTGACCATCTCATTGACATCCTGATTGACCTTCCCAGTGACCTCCTTATGACCTTCCCAGTGACCTGATTGACCTTCCCAGTGACCTCCTTATTCACCTTGCCAGTGACCTGAATGACCTTCCTAGTGACCCCCTGATTGACCTTCCTAGCGACCTCCTGATTGACTTTCTCAGTCACCCCCTGAATGACCTGACTAATCTCCTGAGTGAATTCATTAATCTCTTTAAGATCGTAAAACTCTCCTCAGCCACTTGCGATGGTCATGTAACTGTAATATTTGAATCTTAAAGGAGCTTGAGGCCGGATTGTGGCAAGATTTATGAAAAAAATCCGTATACATTTTAAGTTTTCTAGTAATAATGTCAGATGAAGCGTTCCAAACCCAAAAGAATGATCCCTCTAGTGTATCTCTCCTTTGCCTTGAACAGGCTGTGTGCTGCAAAATGTGCTGCAATTCGGTCCCGAATTTCCCGCGCTGGGTTGCGGATGTGACGTCACATGAAGCTGCATGCGCGTTCTCCCCGTTCTCCCGTGCCGGCTTCACTGTTGGCTGCAGTACCCCCGACGGCCGTCGTGGTGAAGGGCGGCGCTAGAGAGTCTCATTTCTTAAAAGGAGCCTCATGCTCCTTTAACTTTACAATGAAACACAAATCACAATAAAATCAATAATAAAATTGATTTTAAAAGTAAGTAGTAAATCAAAACTTTTAACATGAAAATAAAATTTAAGTGACTTTTCAGAACTGAAACGACTCAGTTTGAATCAAAGCAGGACAAATGGAACAAAATTAAGCCAAATTCGTGACCCAAACCCCAAAGAAAAAGGCTCTCAAGGTTGACCTCAAGGACCGTTAGAATTTCCTCAATGACCAATCAAACGTTCTCAAGAAGAACCTCCCAGTGACCTCTCTGTCTGTAATGTTGGAGAGCTAGCAAGATTTGAAAGTGGCACCTCCTCTAAGCCCCGCCCCCTCCTCCCCCTCCCGTCAGCGCTCCGTCCAAAGCCACGCCCCCACAAACTTTGGGGAACGCGCATTTGCAGGAGTCGAGTTTTCCAGGACATTTTGGACAGCACATTTTCAACAAAACTACCCCATGTCTCATTCACCTGTAAGCGAGGCCGGTTTTAGGGGGGGGCCTGCACGGCATCGCAGCGCACCGCCACCCGCACCGACGCTCTCCGCCCTCGCCGGGATGGAGACGCCTCCATCCCCACGGTCCCCGATACTGGGGAGGTGGTATTTTTGGCTGCGTTTTCTCCTTTTCTGCGCCATTCTTCAGCAAACGTGACTCGAGTGTGTGAAGTTTTCCAGCAAGATTTTCGACGTGACGAGTGCGCGCATGGGACAGAGGGGGGCGTGGGCAGGACTTAAAATGAAGACATCTGATTGGTTCTTTCCCCCTTGCCAATCCTCTGGTCCTCTGACCAAACCGTGCCATTCGGTGCGCAAAAAACAGATTGGTCAGAATTTTTACAGGATTAAAGGAGCTTGAGGCTGGATTGAGGCAGGATTTATGAAAAAAATTCGTATACGTTTTAAGTTTTCTTGTAATAATGTCAGGTGAAGCGTTCCAAACCAAAAAGAATGAGCCCTCTAGTGTATCTCTCCTTTGCCTTGAACAGGCTGTGTGCTGCAAAATGTGCTGCAATTCGGGCCCAAATTTCCCGCGCTGGGCTGCGGATGTGACGTCACATGACGCTGCATGCACGTTCTCCCCGTTCTCCCGTGCCGGCTTCACTGTTGGCTGCAGTGCCCCCGACGGCCGTCGTGGTGAAGGGTGGCGCTAGAGAGTCTCATTTCTTAAAAGGAGCCTCATGCTCCTTTAAAGCTGTCAGAGAGGTCGGATTTTTTTCTTTCCTTTTTCTGAACACATTATTCACTGGCTACTCTCAGGATGGAAGGACCATTTCACCCAGTATAACAATAAATGTTTTTGAATACGATTACAGACTATACCTTTAAGCGCCACCAGAAACTGAAAACTTCACAAAGACCACTAATTCCTCTGCTAATGATCAATTTAATTCATCTTTCTTGGTGACCCTTCAAACATTATTACAGATCCTTAGAGTCTTGGGGACCATTAAAACATACCCAAAGACCCTAGGAAAATCCACATGAGCTAGTACAACCTTCCCAGTAGCCTTTAAAACTTTCTAGAGTACCATGGCAATCTCCCAAATGAGTTCTCAAATAAGAACCACTGAAACCTTTAACTTTATCAAGGACTGTGAAAACTGTCAAATGAGCTTTACGGTATCTTCATGGACACTGAAAACCTTTCAAATGACCTCACAAAGATTCTTAAGGACCGCCAGAACTTCCCAATGGCCCCAAAAACTTTCTCAAGGACTCTTACAGTCTCCACAATTAGCTTTTAATCCTTTACATAGTTTCAAAGTTTATTTAGACGGGACAATGCATATTCATTAACACTACATTAAGCAGTGTAAATACACCAGGTTTTAGCAGAATTGCTAGTTTCCACCCGCAGTCCCCACAAACAACCAGACACACTCACACTCACACCTACGGGCAATTTAGAATGATCAATTTACCTAGCATGCATGTTTTTGGACTTACCTTGGATTTACCTAGCATGCATGTTTTTGGACTGTGGGAGGAAACCGGAGTACCCGGAGGGTACCCACGCAAGCACGGGGAGAACGTGCAAACTCCACACAGAAAGGTCCTGCCGGGCCTGGGAGTTGAACCGGGGACCTTCTTGCTGTGAGGCAACAGTGCTAACCACTAAGCTACCGTGCCGCCTAGATAGAACAGTGAAACCTCCAAATGATCCCTAAAACCTTCTCATGACAGCTTCGTAACAGCTTCTCATATGTTTTTAGGCAGCAACAGAACCACTGAACGACCCGTCAAACCCTCTTTACAACGCACAAAGGTCACTCAAACCTTTCAGAGGACCAGTAGAACCTCTTCAGTGGACCTTTGAACATTTTAAGGACCATTAGAACCTCTTATACTTCAGTCTGTCCAAAAAAGTTGAATTCTGGGAAGCGTAGTAGACCTTTGTCTGTGTGTGTGAATGCGTGTGTGTGTGTGTGCATATACATACGGTGAGTGCAGCAGGGTGTGTGTATCCGTCCAGGTGTGTTTGGCTCAGTTCAGTACTGCGTCCGTGGGTCATGTGACCGGGGCTGGGCTCGACAGGCGGAGCCTCATCGTCTTGGTAACGGTACTTCTGCAGGGACACAGATGGGCACAGGTGAGATCAGGTGAGATCAGATGCAGGATGTGGTTCAGCGTCGTCTGGTTGAAAGATGTAAGACCTTCCCTGAACAGACGTCTGGATGGGAGAAGATGTTGCTCTAAAACCTGGATATAAACCCTGGATCTACCTTCCAGCAATGATGTTTCCATCCTGACCTTCCAGCATCTCCATACCATCAGAGATGCAGGATTCTGCAACTGATTACTCTTAACGAGCCGGTTGGTCCCTCAACCCTTCTCTCTGAAGAAGGCAGCATCTTTGGAGACATTTCATATTTGGATTAAACGTTTCCAGTTTTCCCAACTCCAGTCTAAATAATCTTTGGTCCAGAGGAGACGGCAGTGCTTCTGGATCACGTTCATGTCTTTTTCTCGCTGTGACAGAGCTTTGACCTTCATCTGTGGATGTGCTCTTCACAAGTCACATTCATTCTGTCACAGCCTGCTGAATGAGATCCCCATAATGTCCAAAAGTGAGTTTCAAAATTGCTCTTTACGAACCTTGATCACCAAATTCTCATCATCTGAGGGCACCAAAACGGAAACGACACGTTCCATCGGTCAGGATTTGGTCCAGAGGCTGATGAAGTGTAAATGTCAACTTTTTAAACTCATCTGATGTAAGTACCAATGAGAGCCTTTGAAACTTTTGAACAATGTTCTCAGTAACCATGGAAATGCATGGACAACATGTTCTAAGAATAATGAAGCAGAAAAATGTTTATCACTGCCAGAACCTGATGACACATCTGTGCGGACACGAAGACGAAGAAATGAAAGCAAGGAGAACTCACACTCACACAGAGGTGACCTGGAGACTCATTTCTATTCCAAACCTCCTCCAGACCGGAGATAATTAATGAAGAGGGATAAAATACAAGGAGAAGAAGATGAGGAGACGAAGGGATGGAGGGAGAAAAAAATCACATAAAAAAACGTATTCAGTAAAAAAAATGAAAAAAGGAATAAAATTGACTGAATGAGTAAGAAGAGCGCGAGGAGCAAAAAAAATGGGGAGGAAAAGAGAGAATGAGACTGAATGAGGTTTCTATAGTGACAGGGAGCCCCCCAATCCAAGAGGGCCATGGTTGCCTAGCAACTGACATCAGCAAGCAGAGGAGGAGTCAACCTCGATTCATAAAGACAGAGATGCAGGAATCACCAGTGTTGCACAAGTTTGTGACATCATCAGCCTCTTCTGTCACTTTTCATCTGCTCACCTGCTTCTATACTCACACCTGCTCACCTGCTTCTATACTCACACCTGCTCACCTGCTTCTATACTCACACCTGCTCACCTGCTTCCTACCTCACACCTGCTCACCTGCTTCCTACCTCACACCTGCTCACCTGCCTCCTACCTCACACCTGCTCACCTGCTTCCTACCTCACACCTGCTTACCTACGTCCTACCTCACACCTGCTTACCTGCCTCCTACCTCACACCTGCTCACCTGCCTCCTACCTCACACCTGCTCACCTGCTTCCTACCTCACACCTGCTTACCTACGTCCTACCTCACACATGCTCACCTGCCTCCTACCTCACACCTGCTCACCTATTTCCTTCCTCACACCTGCCTCCTACCTCACACCTGCTCACCTGCTTCCATACTCACACCTGCTCACCTGCTTCCTACCCCACACCTGCTCACCTGCTTCCTACCTCACACCTGCTCTTCTGCCTCCTACCTCACACCTGCTCACCTGCTTCCTACGTCACACCTGCTTCCTACCTCACACCTGCTCACCTGCTTCCTACCTCACACCTGCTCACCTGCCTCCTACCTCTGCATCTGCTCACCTGCTCACCTATGTCCTACCTCACCCCTGCTCACCTGCCTCCTACCCCACACCTGCTCATCTGCCTCCTACCTCTGCATCTGCTCACCTGCTCACCTATGTCCTACCTCACCCCTGCTCACCTGCCTCCTACCTCACACCTGCTCACCTGCTTCCTACCCCACACCTGCTTACCTGCCTCCTACCCCACACCTGCTCATCTGCCTCCTACCTCTGCATCTGCTCACCTGCTCACCTATGTCCTACCTCACACCTGCTTCGTGCTTCCATACTCACACTCCTTCACCTGCCTCCTACCCCACACCTGCTTACCTGCCTCCTACCTCACACCTGCTCACCTGCCTCCTACCTCACACCTGCCTCCTACCTCACACCTGCTCACCTACGTCCTACCTCACACATGCTTACCTGCTTCCTACCTCACACCTGCCTCCTACATCCCACCTTACACCTGCTCATCTGTCTCCTACCTCTGCATCTGCTCACCTGCTCACCTATGTCCTACCTCCTACCTCACACCTGCTCACCTACGTCCTAATTCACACCTGCTTACTTGCCTTCTACCTCACACCTGCTTACCTGCCTTCTACCTCACACCTGCTCACCTGCTTCCTACCTCACACCTGCTCACCTACGTCCTAATTCACACCTGCTCAACTGCCTCCTACCTCGCACCTGCTTCCTACCTCACACCTGCTCACCTATGTCCTTCCTCACACCTGCTTACCTGCTTCCATACTCACACTCGTTCACCTGCTTCCTACCTCACACATGCTCACCTACGCCCCACCTTACACCTGCTCACCTACGTCCTACCTCACACCTGCTGACCTGTCTGCTTCACTACTCATCACCTATATTCTACCTCCACCTGCTCACCTATGTTCTACCTCACACCTGCTGACCGGCATTCTACCTTACACCCGCTGACCTGTCTGCTTCACTCCTGATCACATGCTTCCTACCCCACACCTGCTGACCTGTCTGCCTGGAGTCCAAACACATTAACCTGTTTAAACCAATAAAGGACTCAACACAGGATCATGTGACCTGCATCTCAGACCTGAGTTCAGACCTGTCCTGCAGCATGAAGCGCGCTCCATAAATCCTTCAGGTGACGTGTTTCTGGATACCTGTCTGCTTGATAATTGCAGCCAGTATCTCCATGTGTGTGACTGACATGTGACTATAGCGCTGTGAGCGCCACGCTACACACACCGTCGAACACGTCACAAGCACACATTCACAACAGTCTCATCACGGCCGCGTGGATGCTTGCAGTGAATCTGAGATGTGAGGTTTAATTTAAACTGGAACAAAATGATCTAACATCATTGTCATTTAGAGTCGTGTGAAGAAATCACATTCTTTCATATGTTTTATGGTGTATAGAATATAACAAACTATGCAACGTTGCTTCAGGTCATTGAGGTTCGCTCCTACAGTTTTCTGATGGTCCAACCTCAGTATCTCCGTCTTGTTCAGGTCTGGATTTTGACCGGGTCAAATTAAAATCCTTATTTATTCTAATGTAGACCTGCTGCCGTGTTTAGGATCATTTTCTGTCACATGACCCAGTTTAAGCCAGTCTTTGTGTGTCAGACAGATGTCCTCACATGTGTCTCTAGAAGGAGTTCATGGTCAACTCAGTGATTGACAGGTTTCCAGGTCCAGACCAGCATCCCTCCACCTCTTTGCTTGACAGTGGGTCTGAGGTGGTTCTGCTGGTTTCCTCCAAACACGGTTCTGGACATGAAGACCAAACATGTCCACGTTGGTCTCATGTGTCCAGAGGACATGGTTCCAGAAGTCTGCCGGTCTGTTCAGGTGCAGGTTTGTGGACCTCAGTCCTGCTTCAAGGTGTTGGTTTGTGGACCTCATCCTGGTTCCAAGTTCTTGTTAGACAGAAGAGATTTTCTCCTGGAGAGTCCTCCAGACAAACTGCCCTGGTTCAGTGTACTTCTGAGAGTGATGTAATGGACTTTAACATCTCACATGCTCTCAGTGAGGCCTGGAGGCTCTGAGATGGAGCTCTTGGGTTAGTTTTTTTTAAATCTATTTTAGCAGTCTTGAAGTATATTGCTGGGACGTCCAAACTTGGGAAGACTGAAGCCTGAATTAAGCTTCTGCGTCAAACCAACGCAGAGCACATGCCGTCGCCGTGACGCCGTCGTGAACCCTTCTGACTTCTCCGTCACTCCATTTCTCCGCGGTGCAGTACCCCCCTTGACCGCTAATTTGCGATCTTTTCCTGAATGGCTTATCCAACTTTTTCCACTCACAGTGAATCAAAGAGATTAGGACAACTATTGTGCAAAAAACCAAAACAAAAAAAAATCACACATACACGAAGAAAAGAGCGCTGAAAGTTCACGACTGCTTCAAACCGGAAACCGGAAATGCGTTGCTACCAAGCAAACCAATCACAGCCCTCTTGGTCTGCGTGTGGTCTGCGTCGCCTCGACGCGTAGTTACAATTTTCGGGAGGTGCACGTCAGTGACGGCGTCAGTAACGGCGTGTGGTCTGCGTCGACACGTACCACACGCCGTAGGCACGGCGTCGTTTTGACGCAGAACCATAACTCAAGCTTGATAACTGTCTTCTCTGACACCACTGCTGATGTCTTTCCCTTTTGGCAACGGATAAAGTGTGTTGACTTTTGCACATGACTGTAAAGGTTCCCCTCACCAGGGCGGACACATGAGTAAATAATGGTGCTAATGACAGCGGTTCATTCTGGTGCAGTCCAAGTGTTGGTTCTGAGCCCAACCAGGACTGAAGTTAGGGTCATGAACAGTTAGCAGACAATTCCACACAACATGGCCCGCTCTTCAGAGGTGAGGACACTAACGTGATAATCTGCCGGAACAAAGGACCAGACCTGTTAAACGAATAAGGTTTGAGATTACCGGGTCCTCAAAAGAAAAGAACCTGGACTGAAGTGCTACAAGGCTGCCTTCATGGATAAAAAAATGGTATAGAAAAAGCAAAATGTGAAAGAAAATGTGAACAACAATAAAAAAGCTGATCAGTGTTTCTGTTTTTGATCTGGTCTGAAAATCATAAAGATGAGAGTCCACTCAAAGCCTCAGTTTCAGTACACAAGACTTCTGAGGTGTGTGTGTGTGTGTGTGTGTGTGTGTGTGTGTGTGTGTGTGTGTGTGTGTGTGTGTGTGTGTGTGTGTGTGTGTGTGTGTGTGTGTTCTGTGTGTGTTTCTGTGCGTGTCCATTAGCAGCACTGATGTAGCTAAAGATAGAATAAACTATTTCTGATCCAACATATCCATCTCTCTCTGAGTGTAGAAAATAGAAGAATATTACACCGCTGCATGAAGAACCCTGGGACAAAATACAAACATGAGTCCACAGAGACATGAGTCCACAGAGACATGAGTCCATAGACATGGGTCCATAGAGACATGAGTCCACAGAGACATGAGACCACAGAGACATGAGACCTCAGAGACATGAGTCCATAGAGACATGAGACCACAGAGACATGAGACCTCAGAGACATGAGACCTCAGAGACATGAGACTATAGAGACATGAGACTATAGAGACATGGTCTCTGGACTGACATGAAGCTACAACCGGAAAAAAATCTGGTCCTAACGAAGAACACAAAAGCTGGACAAGTCCAACACTGAACAATAAAAATGATCTTAAACCCTGTCAACGTGTGCTCGTAGTGGAAGTTGCAACAACCCACCCAGCAGGTCCTTGTGATCCCTGTCTGCATTGAAGTGGGCTGTTGGGGTCCACAGTGGCTTTGGGCTGTTACACGGGTAAATGTTGAGTCTCCTCAGGCTTGACTCAGTGCCGTTACTTGCAAATCTACATCTAGCTATTGGCAACAATCTAGCTATGGATTAAACAGGAGTTTCAGAGAAATCTAAGTATACATGCGCAAGAAGACAATCGATTATTGAGTGAGGTGCATTTAACTCTGCAACGCTAGGTGGCACCGCACACAATTTTGTGTTGGCGTTCTTCCAGTTCCTTCTTTGTTATTCGCCTTCTTCTTCTTCTACTACTGTGTTGATATTCTGGCCTTTGTGGTCTCGTCAGTACCGGAAAGGGGAGTCCCAGGGGAGTCAGTAGCTCGGCTAAGTGTGGGTTGTGTATACGTGCTGGAATAATTTGATTGATTTGATTAGGACACATTATCTGGCACTAAAAGCTTGATCTCAAGAGCTTCAGTTCGGTTTCGACTACAGCCCGGTTAAGGTGAATACATGGCTTTTATAAATAATCGATATCAGCCGGATTAAGGCAACAATTCGACTTTCTGTTAGTGCATGTAAACGTACTGAGTGTCATGGACATCAAATGGAAAACCTATTAGACAGATGGAACCCAGGTGGTCCAAATGACCATGGGCTAAGAAAGAGTGGGGGAGGCATGGACACCCCTCTCAGAGTGGACAAACACAGGTAGGACCACTGTCGAACCTGCAGGCAAACCCACTTGTAGCTTATTCAGATTCCAGGTCTAAATGCTGCTGGGAATGAATAAGTTTTTGCACAGCGACGCGTTGAGGTACAACTATACCTCGGATGTCTCTCCAACATGGACAGAAGAGAACCAGTTTACGGCCTGAAGTAACCCCACCTCGACTCTGATGGAGGCCGGTATGCTCCCTTCAGGTTTATGTTCCAGGTACCCCATCTGGTTGACCTGTTATCACAAAAGCTGGTAAATAGTCTGGAGCTGTGTGGATGGTGAGTGAAATAGCTTTGTAGCTGTAGTGTTGATGGTTTTATCTGAAGGCAGCCTTCCAACACTTCTGTGCTTTTTTACCTCAGGGGCAGAGGTTGCACAGTGTCCAGTCAGTTTGTCTCCAGCCGCTGGTAGAATAGCATCAGTTAGAAGACGTGTCCTGGGTATTTTAGTTAGAGTACAGTCTGACATGTTTACATTTATTTTACAAGTCAGGTTTTAGTAGCACGAAAGTGGTATTTTTATTCTCTTCAGTTTGAACATTGTCCCCACAAACGCTGGCATGCAGGACCCTTCGGTGATAGAAGGTTGTAAAATAGGAACCCTGGTGGGACTGTCTCCCATGTGTGGTTGGTCCAAGTAGAACCCAGATTACACATGCATGTTGGGTCATCCATCACCATTGTACCTGAGTAGGACTACAGCAACTAGTTCACAAGAGACCAGCATACCAGAACCCTACAGCCTGATGATCCAGGCTAATCACTTCTGGTTGGGATTGATCTGAACCTGCTGGTTACCAAGGTTACCACCTACGTACCCAAAAACTGGGAGCTCCAGCAACAGAGTGGAAACACAGGAGCAGCAGGAGCATACCAAGAAAAACCAACCACGAGTACAACTAGAGAACGAGGTTCTTAAACTCAAAGTACTGTAGGGGAGAACAGTGTTCTCACGTGAACGGTAGGACACTAAGGAAACAATGTTCTTACATTTGTCATCAGCTTTAACATGGTTAACCTTCTCGCTGTTTCTCAGTGTATCTGTGCCTCGTAGTAGAGGAACTGCAGGTCCTGATCCAAACCCTGGTGATCAGTAGAGGAACTGCAGTATTTCCTTATAGGACCCAGAGTTAGAATGAGCTTCTTCGCTGTAACGAGTAAGTTATTCATCGGTTTGTCATAAGTAAAATTCTGGATAAAGTGATATTAATTCAACAAGTTAGTATCCAGAACTTATGGGAGTACTTATATGGAGTCCAGCAGTGCAAAACTTTCCTTTGGACCTCAGAACTACAGCCCAGTTGAACAGATCTGAAACCGATGATCACCTGACAACTTGGCCACCTCCATCTGTCATCATCACCAACGTTCTCCAGGATTTTCCATCTTTCTGCTCAATTCAACACTTTCTCAACTTTCATATTAATGTCCCACACCAGTGACGGCACATTTCAGCACAACACAACCTGTTGCACGTTCATTCATGGTCTGCTGGAGTCTGAACGTCATCAACGTTTACATCCACGCGTGTCTTCTGTCATGTGTCATACTTCCCACGCCAGCTAACAGCTAGCTGCTGCTGCTGCCACGGCTAACATGCACGCTAATGTTACACTGACACACACACAGAATCAACACTGAGGTGTGTTACAGCTGATAGAGACGGAGCGATGAATGAGATCATGACTGAAGCAGCACACACACACACACACACACACACACACACACACACACACACACACACACACACACACACACACACACACACACACACAAACACACACACACACACACACAAATACTGGTTTTCCTGCTGCATAGGGACACCAACATGTGCCGACACGCGCTGCATGAGGACATGCGTGTTTCGGTGTGTGTGTGTGTGTGTGTGTGTGTGTGTGTGTGTGTGTGAGTGAGTGAGTGAGTGAGTATGTTTGTGTGAGTGTGTGTTAGGGCGGCCTGCTCTTACCTTGGTGGTGACAATGCAGAGGCAGTCCATATCCCCCCCCCATGCACACACACTCACACACACTCACACACACACATTTCCACACATTCACGCTCACACACTCATGCTTGATCTCTCTTCTCTCTCTCTTTGTTGCCCTCCCCCCTCCTCTCTCTCTCTCTCTCTCTCCTCAGCCGTCTGTCTGTCTATCCTCACTCACCCGCTCTCTCGCCTCTTGTGTACCTCCGTCTGTCGCCACCGAGAGAGCGAGAGAGAGAGAGGAGAGGGAGAAGAGGAGGAGGAGGAGGGGAGCGATGAAGAGGAGGACTGGTGTTTTTTTTGGGGGGGGGGGTACCTCATTGAGGTACTTGATGGAGAGGCAGGAGGAGGGCAAGAGCCACTGAAAAAGAGTGAGAGGGAATGAGAGGAGGAGGAGGAGGAGGAAGAGGTGGGGGTTGGGCTCCTGTTGCCATGGTGTTATGCAGCTGTTGCCCCGGTAATGCTGCTGCAGCTGTTGCTAGGTAACACAGACGGGTGTTGCCATGTGGATTATACATCGAAGGTTTCTGTGTGTGTGTGTGTGTGTGTGTGTGTGTGTGTGTGTGTGTGTGTGTGTGTGTGTGTGTGTGTGTGTGTGTGTGTGTGTCTGTGTGTGTGTGTGTGTGTGTGTGTGTGTGTGTGTGCACCTGCGTGTACCTGTCCAGGTGTCTGTGGTTGGCTCGTCGTCTGGTTCTCGCACACCGTCAGCTCATAAAACTCTTGTATGTCTGAAAACAGAAAAAAACATTCATCAGTTCATTCATTATTCTTACAATGACACAAGAAAACGAGAAAGATTTTCCTCGTTTTGTCTTTTTGTCCTCCATAAAAAATTTGAATATCAGAAAAACATCAAACACCATTTAACTTTTATTCACCATGTCATTATTTTATAAAAAAAAATAAACGTAAAAAAGAAGAAAAGACAAGGCAATTTGACCAACTCATCCAGCAGCTGGGAGATCCACTTTCACCAAGAACCCGTGGTAGATGTTTCCTTCAGCAGCCTGGAATGTTTTCCTTGTCAATAGTTCTTTCTGTAGAGTTTTGAACTCCAAGTAGTGTAATAAGGCTTTTATAACCCTGTTCTTCTCTAAGACCATTGCTGATGTCTGTCCTTTTTGACATTGTATTTGTAAGAGCTGTTTTTTGTAGAGGTCTGAACAGCGTCTAATGATCAGTTGGTCAATAAAGACGATTAGCAGCGGCTGTTGTAACTTAACCCTCCTAAATCTTGAGGAAGCTGAACAGAGCTACCAACCTTTTCTGTTCTACTTTTTTATTTCATTTTTGTTCAATAAATAATACAACAATGAACATAAGTTACACGTTGTTGTTCACCTGAGATTGTAATTGTCTAATACCAAACCACAAGTTACAAACAAAACAAAGTGACTGCATTCATCAGGGACGGGGTATTTGAAGCATCGTTTCCCCTTTTGAGAATCTTTACAGCCAAAAACTTTTCAGGGATTCTGACTTTCCCCAAACATGAACATGCATTACTCTGTTTTGGCTATTTTATTGTGATTGCGTTTTTTAGTGCCATCTCGTGGTGACATGGCAGACTCCAGCCGGCTGAATAATTCCTCTGGTAAAAACTGAAACAGGAGCATGTAATGTTCTTCTTGCTCTGAGAATTTATGGATCTGGTTCATGTTGTGTGTGTTGTGTATCCTGCTGCAGCACAAAGCGAATCTCCCCATTGAGGGAGGAATAAAGGACAATCCAATCTAATCTAATCTAATGTTCTGCTCTTGAGGACTTCAGATTTCTACACATATGATCCGAGTGTTCTTGAGAAGAAAAATACAGGATCCACTTGGACCAGTTCCGGACTGGCTGCATGTAAGAGCTACCTGACTCAGAGTCTTAACAACCTCATTAATCCTCAAAGGTTAGCAGGGGCCAGATTTTGTCAAATCCCTGCCCTGTCTGTGATGTCAGTCTGATGACATCATTAAGACCTGATTAACTTAGACAATGTCCTCAGCAACCCAGAACACCACAGAAGAAGATGGACCTTTTTCGGACAGACTCCAGTGAATCTCCATGACCCTGATTGGGAATTAGTGAATGGAAATGATGGATGTAAAGATTAATGTGAGGTGAAAACCTGTTGGATTCTGCAGCAATCATCAGGGATGTCCTGGGTGTTTGTTGTCTATAGTGGTGACATCACATGGAGCATTGACAGGTATTTATCCCAATTCTGCTGGTCTGGAGCCTTTAGTCCACGTCTAGAGTCTCTGGTGCTGGACCGGAGTCTTTACTCCACTTCTGCTGGTCTGGAGTCTTACGGTGCCCATATATTTGGGTTAACTCAGGTTACTTCAATGCTTACATGAACAATGGCAGTGAGACCAGGAAGAGTTGAACAGCCCCCCCAATCTGAACCCAAGTGCGTTCAGAACCCGCCCAGAGCTCTCATCATGGGTTGTCCATTACAATAACCATGTTCAAGCATAAAGGTCTCCATATGTGCACTTGACACCAGGACACCCTCGGTTGCAGATCGATGATTGACTTCAAAGTTGTGTCATAGGACCTGAGGCCGAATATCTTGGATACTTGGGTGAGGGGAGGAGTGGAGCTGTCCACTGATCACCACCTGGTGGTGAGTTGTCTCCGTTGGTGGGGAAGGATCCAAGTCAGACCTGGTAGGTCCAAACATAGTGTGAGGGTCTGGTGGGAAGATCTCTCTGGGTCCCCTGTCAGAGAGACCTTTAAGTCCCGTCTCTGGCCTAGCTTCAGCCACAAGGCTGGGTGGCCTATCATGGCAGCAATCCCCGACCACACTGGTGGACACCAGCGGTGAGGAACACTGTCAAGCTGAAGAAGAGGTCCTATTGGGACTTATTGGCCCATGGGACTCCAGAGGCAGCTGATATGTACCGAGGCCAAGCAGAACATGTGGCTGGGGCAAAAACTCAGGCACGGGAGGAGTTTGAAGAGTCCAACTTCAGGAAACCTTCGAAGAGATACCGGTCTACCATCCAGCAGCTCAGGAGAGGGAAGCAGAGCACCACCAAGACTGTGTATGGTGGGGATGGGGCGCGGCTGATCTCAACTGGATATGTTGTGAGTTTCTGGAAGGAATAGTTCAAAAACCTCCTCAATCCCACCGACGCAGCTTTTCTACAAGGAAGCAGAGTCTAGGGAGTCAGAGGTGGACTGTCCTGTCTCTAAGGCTGAGGTCCCCGAAGTATTAAAGAGGCTCTGTGGTGGCAAGGAACCAGGGGTTGATGAGATCTGACTGAACTTCCTAAATGTTGAATGTTTATTCTATTTTTTATTTTATTTACACAGTTTATATTACAATAGACATTTTCTACAGGTCCCTTTTTCAGCCACAGGTACGCACTGAAGATCAATGAACAGAGGTGTGACATGTGCACATCCAGGTTGATCAGACCAGTTCAGACCCAGTTCAGCAATCTGGACCTTTTGTAGCGGTGTTATAACACAGTGTTAAGGTTGGGTTGTGTTCTGAACTCAAATGCAATACTCAGGAGACAGGAACGGATTAATGCCCTGCTAGGCGTTTTAATTTTCCAGAAAAAATCTGACAAAGTAATTATAATCCAGGCTTGTGTAGGTCTGTGGCCAAACAAACAATCCAGCCCAGTGGTGAGGGGTGAGAGGTAGGCACTGCAGCTCAGGTGATTTTATAGGATGATCTGGCGAGGAGTGTAAGGAAAGCAGGTCACTTGAAGACTCCGGTGTTGATTGGTAAATGGATGCAGATGTGCAGTGCCCACACTCAGCCAGCTCACCACCAGGAAGGAAACTCTGAGGTGATCCTGAGTGTCTAAGTGACGGAACGGCGATGGCGCAATGGATAATGCGCAGACTGTGGAGGTGGCGGGTGTGAAACAGTGAGACACAGGCTGGAATGCAGGCTAAGAGTACATTGCAGAGGTAGGATATAACCATGAACTGAACCAGGAATTGAGCTGCATATTGAGCCAGGTATGATTTTCATTTTTGAATGTTGCAGAGAACAAAGCGGCACGACACCTATGTTCTTTGTAACCTTGGTGGGAGTGACAGTAGTAGATGTGATATTAATGTCCATATGGAGGCTGAATGAATGATGGGCAGGGATAAACAGGACTTCAGTCTTAGACAGGTTAAGTTGAACCTGAACCTTGCTGATTCTTCATCTATGCAGACAGGTCATTGAGGTGAGATTCGTGCAGAGATTGTGGGGTCGCATAGCAGTGATAAGCCATGTGAATGAATAATCTGGTCCAGAGAGGTGGTGTATATGACAAAGAGAAGGGGCCCAAGTACCGAACCTTGAGCCACTCCCGTGGAAAGGCACTTCTTTGACGACAGCAGCTCTGGATCAGTTTATAAATGGAAGGATGTATGTTACAGGTGTGTGTGTGTGTGTGCGTCTGTGCAGCGTGTAATGAGTGTTTTACCGAGCAGAGCCTGGAAGAGGTCACTCTGGAAGATGCTGAGAAGTTTCTCTGCACGACCTTTGACTCCATCAGCAGCATCAGCCTGACAGGCTTCCATCGCCTGAAGGGCACGCTCTGTATCTGGAGGAGACACCACCAGCAGAAGGCTTAGTGTTCTGATGGTCACACTGGTTCTGCTTGTTCTACTGGTCACACTGGTTCTGCTAGGTCAGTTTATGTTTCTTTAAACTTTAGTCCAGTATTTCATAAGCAGCCGTTTTAGATCCAAATTTGTACCTCAAATGAGGTCAGCAATGAGTCTGGTCCTGGTTCTGATCCAGTCATGTAGTTCTGCAACAGCATGTACATAATCTGCAACATATCTGGTCTCGACAGACTGTACAGGTCCAACCCCCCTAGCAGCAGGTCAAGGGACTATGGGTCCCACCAGACCACGCAATGTAGTAGAGAGTACTACAGTGAATTACACAGTACTACACAGAGGTCTACAGGGATGTAGGATTTTTGACTGAGTGTAAACAACCCTGACAGTTGGAGGTGAGAGGTCACTCAGACGTTCAAAAAGACAAAATGAAATGAAACTGAAGAAGAAACAGCTCCTCGGTCAAAACTGACACACTCACACTCTCTCTCTTTCATACACACATGCACGTACGCACACACGCACACACACACGCACGCGCACACACACACACACACACACACACACACACACACACACACACACACACTCACACACTAGTAGAAACTCTAAAAACAAGAAACGACAGAAATGTGCAAGTAGCAACTCACCTTCCCTCTTGAGCGGCATGTCGTCTCTCTGATCCACAAATCCTCTTTAGGGATTTTACAAACGCCCTCACTGCATGCTGGGTAATGAAGTCTTAATCCCTGCACTCCCGTCAGTCGATACTTTAGCCCTGCCCCCTGCCAGAACTCCACCCATGGGACTATTTGACTGACAGCTTCACTTCACTTGGGTCTATTCAGATGAGATGATGCTCTACATCAGTTTAACGTGTTTGAACAAACGATCATAACACAAAAAAAAAGTCATGAAAATTGTGTTTCTAAAGAACAGAGGCTGCTTTTCAATTCAAAATCCAGCATTTTTTAACTTTTTGGTCTTTAAGGTCATTTAGCAGACGCTCTTATCCAAAGCAACTTATATCTGAGAGAGCAAACACACCATTTTGGCCGGGGAGCTATTAGGGTTAAGGGCCTTGCTCAGAGGCCCAAGGTCAGTTGCCATTCTGGATCTTGAACCTGGGTCGTCCAGACCCAAGCCCACCTCTGTAGCCACTAGACCACCACTCACCCATTTTGTGGAGAGGTTAAAATGTTTCCGTTTTTGTTCATCTATGTCACATTTTCAATTTCTAATCATTATTTGGCTGTTTTACATCTCTTCACATGTTTAGTCTCATATATTGATATAATGAGGAACTGTGACTGAAATGTATGCTGCCAGTAACAGGAAGTACCAAAATAAAAGCTAGAGGAGCTCAGACTCAAAATCAAATTATGACTTAAAATCAGTGAAACTTGGCCATGCACTTACTGTGATAATAAATAACTCAAATAACAAAACACGTGTTTAGAGTTCTTTTTTTTGACATGTGAATCTACATCAGAAACACATGATTCAGTGAGCCAGTCTTCATCAGACCATCATCCCTCCACCACGCTGTCATAGACTTTAAAGGGCACCTATTATGAAAAACATGTTTTTTCTTGCTTTAACATATATAAAGTGGTCTCCCCTCAGCCTGCCAACTCAGAGAAGGAGGAAAGCAACAAGATTCTGCAGTGTCTGTACAGCCGCCCGGATGAGCCATCCAGTGTGATGTGACTTCTACGAGCCGTTCAGATTCTGTTCCCTTTCGTTATGACGAAAATGCGATTTACATCGGTTGGCCTCCGATGTGTGAAACCACGCCCACAACTAACTCCGCCGGCCAGAGTTTCCGCCATTTTTTCCTAGCGGTGTATCGCGTCCTTCAGGCAGCCAATCAGCACAGAGCCTCATTATCATAGCCTCCCCCCCCACTCAGAATCCCGCATAGATAGATGTCTTTAGCTTACTGGTGGAAGAGAGCATCAGGTTTCACGTTTCTGGAGCCAGGTCTGTAGGTGAGGGTGAAGTTAAAATGACCAAACAAAAACAAAACAAAAAAACACAGGCCCCAACGAACTTGGCAAGAATTTAAGCTGCCTGCATGTAGGCCAGGTACTTATGGTCAGTGTCTCCACTCCTCTAAAGCCATTTTGACAGCTAACGGTTACCGTTTCCAATATCATTTTTGCACAGAAGAGAGACTTCAGGAGAAGAAAGCACATGGATGAAGTTTTTGGTCAGGACCAGAATGTTGGGAGAGGACTGTCCCCACCCCGATGTCAGAAGCATCTACTTCAACAGAACTGGAACTGAACTGGCGTGAGAGATCGGGTTGGACATGGATTGGAGTAAGATGAAGACTCTTTAATTTAGAGAAAGTGTTCTTAGCCTCAGCCATCCAAGAGAACACAATGGAGGAGGAAGTGAGTCTGGTGAGGGGGGCCACTACTTTGCTGTAGTCTTGAATAAACCGGTGGGAGAAGTTGGCAAATCATAGAAACTGCTGCAGCTGTTTCCTGCTGGTGGGTTTAGGCCGCTATGCCACAGCCCTGATCTTCTCTGGACCTGCCTGCGCTTGCCCACTCTGAATGATGAAACCAAGGAACTCACAAAAAGTTTAATCTCCAGCAGTCTTTGCAGACCCCGACGGACATATTTTTGGATAAGAATATCATGTTACCAACCTATGAGCTTGCGGACCCTGAACTGTGGTAAAGGAACACCCGCGGGTGAGATGCATTCTCAGATATCTAGCTCGCCGTGGTAACCACAAACAGAATCGGGCATCTGACACTCCCTGCTCCAAAAACGAACCTCCTCAAAAAAACAGCTATGTATCGATCAATAACTTATTGGAACAGGTTACCACCCCACATTAATATAGTACAAAGTAAATTGTCATTTAAATATGCTATAAAGAAACACTTGTTGTCATTTACTACATGACTGGAGTGTTATTTTTGTTTTGTTGTATTTGATTTTGTAGAGTGGATTATGATGATGTGTTCTTTGTAATTTAATACTGTAGAATGCATTACATTAATTATTTATAATCATTTTTTATTGAATAAATTGCAATCATGTATTTCATTTTCTATATTGCTCAGTAAAACCTTTGTATATCGTGTATTGTATATTGTATATTATGTATTGTATTTTCTTTTTATGTGTATGGACCCCAGGAAGAATAGCTGCTACTTAGGTAGTAGCTAATGGGGATCCTAATAAACAAATAAACAAAAAAATAAAACAATCGGGACCACATCTGCTCTTAGGCAGGGCATTTCATTCTTTTTAGCTGCAGGGTTTTTGCATGGCAAATACAGATTTCTCCCTCGTACCTCACATGTTCCAAAAATCGTGGCTGCTTCACACATATCACACACACACACAAACTCAACTATAAGGTAATAATAATAATATATAAGGTACCTGGACCGGCCCCAAGGAAGACCACCGCTGACTAGGCACACCCGAGACAGAACCGGGCACCCCATACCGGCATCAGCACCAGTCCAGTGGTAGCACCACCACCACTGCCGCCCTGCGCACGCAGCAGACAATGACAGCAAAAGTTGTAAATTTGCACTAGAGGTAGACTTGAATATATATTTTTTATTTATTTATTTATTTCGATCATGTGCTCAATATGGTACACTCATTCATAGCATATCATGTAATCATTTGGATCGAAAAGGAATAGGCTGAAGGTCTGAGCTTATAAATGCCTACCCTTTAACCTTCACATTATTATTATTTACACTTTCTACAACAAATGCTTTCTAGCATTTCCACCCAAAAAAGAAGCAAACACAAAACACAAAAAAAAAAATATATGTAACAACAAAGAACCAGTAAGAAAAGAAAAAAGGAAAAATAAATAATAAATAGTCTCGATTAAAACAAGGACAAAAAGATAACACAGTAAATATTACCTGCATAATTCCATAATTCTCTCTCTTGCATCTTATCCTTCGATCTTGTTGGTATTTACCAATCATGGTCTGTTTTAAACTATTTTTAAACTGTATGATGTTTATACTTATAATGTTTAAGATTATCTGGCAAGCTATTCCATTTATATTTACAATTTAGGGCCAGAAGTCACGATTAGAGGCAAACTCAAGAGCCTGTTCTTATTTAGTGGATGAAAAAGATATTGTGGGCCATCTTAGTTCATCAATGCTGATGATCAGCTCATCAATGATGATGAACTGATCATCATTGAAGCAGTGAGGGGTTTTCATATTTCAAATGCCGATTCTCCTTTTGAAATGTGTTATGTTCAGTAAATGATGAGAGTTTAATTAGTTGTGTTGTGCGTCTGAGGTTTTATTTCTGTCATTTTCAGACCTGGTAAGAACCAGTTGTTTATTTCTGTCATAATCCTGTTGGTGGAAGTTATAACTGATAATTGAAAGCTGTTTCCTCCACTTTTACAGATATAGGGCATTTTAAAAGCAGCCAGCATTTCAAACAGAAGTGTGAAAAACTGCTGTTGGTAACTTCTATCCAGGTCACTGACACACTTGCTTTAACGTTTTGACGGGAAGTGGTGAAGCTGTGGCCGTCACCGTGCTGCTAAGATGTTCACTCATCCTCTCCACAACATGAAGACTTCATCTGCGTTTCTGCTGTTCGGTGAGTCAAACACAGAATACTCATATGTCCGTCCGTCTGTCCGTCCGTTTGTCCATCCGTCCGTCCATCTATCTGTCAGTCCGTCCATCCATCTATCCGTCCGTCCATCCGTCTGTCCGGCCATCTTTTAATCGTTTTTGCAGAAGCTAGAAAGGAAGTTGTGCTGAAGTTGAGGCAGGTTCCTACGTCTTACTTTCTGAAATATGTTCATATCTAGAACCACAAGGACACTGGCAGAGTTGTAGTTTTGTCTCTATGTACTCATGAATTTGAAATAAAACAATCAAGACGTGATAAAAGTGTAGACATTCAGCTCCGCATGACTGTACTGACCTGAAGCTCTCTTTGCAAAACTCTTACCTAACGTCGATGTCTTCTCGCTAACCATGACATGAGTTTTTTCCTCCTTCCTGCAATTAAGTTTTTGAAACGCTTTAATGGGACTTGGTTCTGGTGTTCAAGCATTGTTTAATTTACCTAGAAACACAGGGGTGTAGAACTAACTAATTGTCCAGTGATGAGAAGGTTGTGGATATCACAGTATTGATGAGCTTTTCTTTTTTTAAAGGTTTTTTGCAGCTCTAGTGGCCTTTATTCAAGGTGTGGATAGGAAGGGGTAGAGAGAGAGAATGTGGGCGACATGCAGCAAAGTGTCGCAAGCTGGGACTGGAACCTGCGACCACTGCAGGAGGACTGTTCAGTACATGGGCCACTTGCTTTTTCCACTGTGCCACCCAGCTTCCCTTGAACGAGCTCTTCCGAATTTCCTTTTAGCATCTCAGACTGTTCAGATTTCTTGCAGTTGCTGAATGAGCCAGAAACGTCGAATGTCTCTGGGTTGGCCAAATTTTTCTACGGTCTCTGGGTTCGCCAGATGTTTCTACAGTCTCTGGGTTCTACAGATGTTTCTGCAGTCTCTGGTTTAACCAGACGTTCCTGCAGTCTCTGGGTTCGCCAGATGTTTCTACAGTCTATGGGTTTGCCAGATGTTTCTACAGTCTCTAGGTTTGCCAGATCTTTCTACAATCTCTGGGTTTGCCAGATGTTTTTGCAGTCTGGTTTAACCAGATGTGTCTACAGTCTCATGCAGGATATGGACGACGAGATGACACCACATTCTTTTACAAAAGTTTTTGCTGTTGGGTTTTGTTGAGATGGAAGTGGTCTTTTTCCGTTTAAAGTCAAGTTCTTTGCGTTCATTTAAGGTGGATTTTTGTGTCATGCTTTGCATGATTAAAATGGCTTAAACAGTCTGCAGCATGAAAAAATGTGAACTGATTTTACAAACCTTGAGTTCAGCATTCATCCGTCACAGAACCGAACTTCTGGACTCAGATGTAACACGTCTCATTTAGCCGTGTCTGAAACAGCTGACGTCTCTAGAACCGATGTCCTCAGACCAATACGGTGGCTAGGTGGATAAAAAGAAGCACATCTTTTCTTTTTTTTTCTCATTTAGACTTTTCATTAGTGCAGCAGTGTTGTCTTTGGCTGGTTTAAATGATTCTCCAGAAACCCTTCCAGACTTCCTTGCTGCTGGAGAACTCTGAACTTGTGAACCTGTTTCTGTGTTGTAGGAGTGTCGCTTCTGCTGGTGTCAAGAGCTGTCTCTGCAGGTGAGTTGATGGACATACTGTCATACATGCATTTATTAAAGACAACCCATGAGACAAAAAACCTTGAGAATATGTGCAAAAACATTTACACAAAGAGTCTTTTAGTCCTCTTTGGGCCACAACTCAGAGATGACGCCTCAGTGACCAACAGCACAGTCTGTCACAGAGTTCTTTTTCTTATGTTTTTACCTTTTCAAAGATCCAAAAACAAAGATGATGGTGGAGTTGCAGGGAAGGTGACAGTGATTTATTATGGTCCAAAAATGCAAAGTGACCAAAAATACTTACAGTGCGATAGCGAAAAATTATATACAAAAAATACTAAACAAATTAGGCAGCTACCTCTATTGCAATACTCCGACTCCAGGTTCAACGTCTGTGACTGAACCCTCATGTCTTAAGGAGGCTCCTTTAAAAAAGTTAGCCCATCCCACTGGGCTAACCCCCTTCCAGGATCCAGAAATGCCCTGTAGTGTTCCTCTTTTAACACACTTTTACAAACATTTTATAAACATTAAAATAACAGTAGAGAGTAAGAAGTATTAAATATATTTAAAGCGACACTACGTAACTTTTCCACCTTAATATCATATTTCCAGAGTCATTGTGATGGTACATCAACTTCCAACAGGTTTAATGACACCTCTGTCATGGTCTGAGGGGTCTGTAATCGCCTTCACTGGCACTATGTAACTTTGAGGAGCATGGTAGGAACCCTGCCACACTAAAAAACTACAAATCGTTACGACTTTGACTGCTTTACGGCATACGTCACTTCCCCCTCCTTCCCGATTCGCAGTCGAGACGAAAATGGGCGGGGCTTGGAGCTCAGAGCTCTGCAGAAGCTGGTAACCCGTTGCTGCCGCAGCAGCTCCACACAACAGACCAGGGAAAAGATCCTAATGGTTTAACTTTTCAACGGTTTCCTGCTCGGAGGCAGAACCACGCAGGCCAAGTATCTGATATAACAAAGTAAAAGAGTGAAAGAGTCGTCGGCTCGCTTTGGATCGCGGCTGTAACGACCAAACACACAGTAAAGCCTGAATTATGGTTCTGCGTTAAATCGACGCAGACGGCGTAGGGTACGTGGCGACGCGCAACGTACGGTGCGTGTCGCCGCGTACCCTACGCCGTAGGCTCTGCGTCGATTTAACGCAGAACCATAAACAGCCTTAAACCACAAACACTAACACAGACGGGTCGGATCAAAACACAGGTTTTATTCCCAACTTCGCCAGCTAAACGCAGTTGCTGGCCAGCTCTCTGCGGTGCAATTAACCCCAATCTTCAGATAAAACTAGTTTGTTGAGGAAAAAATATTAACTCTTATTTGTAGCTGCAGAGGAAAAAAATAATCTCACGAGGAAAACAAAAATAATCACACCTCGGAGCCTCTTCAGCATAATATAGCAGTCAAAAAAAAGAAAAGAGAAGTAAGAGGGATACAAAACATGTACTGTATGTTGTACTATTATACAAATGTATTGAAACACATGGGTCTTCAGTAGGGATTAATTATTATTATAATTAATAATAATTAATAATCATTATTTTCTCCATATACCGCTCCCTGGCTTCCTTGTTTAAGGTATCCCGGTAAATTCGAGTTCCTTTCCAGCAGTTTAACATCTTTTTTTTTGCGTTCTGTCTGTTCACTTGGTGAAACAGAAAAGCGTCCCGTCTCCTCTCATAAAAACAAATGCAGCGACGGGACAGGAGTTTTCCGGCAGTACGCGCTGGTGCTCATGGGAAACGTAGTGTTCTTTCTGGTAAAACACTACCGCTTTTGTCCAAAAGATGCCGCCAAACTCAGAAAAGCTGAAAGTTACGTTGTGCTGCTTTAACAAAAAAGAACCAAAAAAATAAAAAATAAACCAACGTTGTTCTTGTGGATGACGTCACTTCCTATTTCGGTTCATTGGCTGCTTAAATGGTGGAATGAGGAGACCACGCTACGCCGGTGAGTACGGAGTCCAGCGCCAACCAGGGACGGCTGTGAGTTTGTCTCAGCACTCGGACCCACGCTCCCTGAGTGTGTAATATGAGTGTGTTTGGTTGTTTGTATGTGGTCCAGAGATGGACCGGGCCCCTGTCCAGGTGAACCACACCTTTTGGACCTTGTTCAACTCTGAAGTGGTCCAGGATGTTTCTCCCAAAAACCGCTCTGTCGTTCTTCCGGAGGACTTCAAGGCTCATGTGGATGATGACAGATATACCTGGAGGGTTTTCCGTGGCAGGAACCACCTCCAAACAGTGCTTGGTTGTTGGGTGTTCTTGGGTGCTGTTATGATTGATTATATAAAGAATAGTTTAAAATCAAACTGAATATGTAAACTGCATGTGCTGATTAACTAAATGTTTCTGTATGTGAAACTAAGGTGCATCTCTGACTTTCACTGAGAGTACCATGCTGTAACAGGCACGAGATAAGAGAGGCCCCCAGCAATAAACTAAGGGGGGGCCCCAAGCCACCCCCTTTCTCAAGTGTAATAAAACTTTCTCAGGAGAGAGACCGGCAGATCTGGCGGGACGATTGACCAAGCAGGCTGCAGGGGCTCTGCTCTGCCGATCTCACTCATGAGGCCTACTTTAATTCTATCCCAGTCTTGTGTCTTTTTATTTACCTTTTCCAGCTCAATTAAAGAACCCGGGGTGATTGAATTCGATCACAACAATTTGGGGGCGTCGTCCGGGATTGAGATCAGGAGAGGTAATTATGAAAAAAAAAAAACAGCTCGGTGCGAAAAAGGCGAGGACAGGCCGCGCGGCAAATTCAGGGTAAGCAGACCTTTATCTGCATTGGATATACTCAAATCAAGACCGTGTCCAAAGTCTTAAGTAAACACCCAGCTGCTGAATTTAATAACTGCTAAATTTAAGGAATGATAACTGCTGAATTTAATAACTGCTAAATTTAAGGAATGATAACTGCTGAATTAAGAATTGCTAAATTTAAGGAATGACAACTGCTAAATTTAATGAAAAAAGGACAAAAAACTGGAATAGAAGTTAAGAGGAATATTTGTTAAGGGTTTAAGTCCCAGGATGTTATTAGAAAGGGTTTATTAACGGTTAGAGTCCGAGGATGTCGGGGTTAGGCCCTTTAGAGGGACAGGATTATGGGAGAATCCTGTTACCGTAGACATTCTGAAGTCTCGGGCGTGGCTGCCCCCCCGTGACACTGACGAGTGCACGGATTTTGCTGGGTTGGAATCCCGGGATTGAGACCACCCAAATTCTAAGAAGCTGCCAAAGAAACTTAAAAAAAAAAAAAAAAGTTGATGGTATGCATTGAGGATGGAATAGGATTTTGGAAACTGTAGAGATGTTTTAAAATGCCCAAGAAACTTTAAATGTTGAGGGAATTTGGCTTTGTGAAGATATTATAAGACCTAAGTTGACATGAGCCTGAAAAACAGATATAGAGATGGTAATATTGTGGAATATATGTAAAAAAATTAAGCAGTGGCTGCTCGCCTTGCTATGAGAGAGGAGGGGCTGTGATTATGTGTGTGTGCTGCGGTGTGTATGTGTAGATGTGTGTGTGAGAGACAGAGGGAGAGAGAGAGAGTGAGAGACAGAGATAGGGTGTATGTGGATAAGTGTGTGTGTGTGAGAGATAATGTGTGTGTGTGCCTTTGTGCATTGTACGTTATGTTCATGACATTTTGTGAACAGTTGAAATATATTCTGTCATTTTAAGAGAAAGAAAAGTATGATTTAATTGACTTCGTAGTTGGTTTTAAAATGGGGAAAAAGGTAAAAGAGAGATTTTGGAAGTTGCAGGTTCAGATGCCATGGTCGTTAAAGTCCTCAGTCAGATCATGATCTGCTTTGAGCGATAGCAGATTTTATGGTGCTTGGAGATGCAGAGAAGCAGAGAAGCAGAGATGCAGCGTTTCTCCGATGGAAGGAGGAGGGGCTGTTTGGGTCTTTCGGCAGCACAGATAACCAGTAATGCTTTAAAAAAGCTAGAGATTATGTTGATAATAATCTTATTTAGGGGTTGAATAGGTGACAAATTTTAGAATATATTTGGATATTATAAGATAAAATATTAAAAAGTAAAAGGTTTAAATTCATATGAGCCTCTCTCTGTTGACTTGGTTAAAATAATATGAACAATGAGCTTCTTTAAATGATACATTCTGTGTCTATAAAGGAGACTTTTTATCTGTTAAAAATACATGAGCTTCAGCTTCTCTGTTGACATTTTTTAAGATAACATACAATGAGCTTCTTTAAATGATGCATTCTGTGTCTAATAAAGAAGACTTTTTTATTTGATAAAGCATATATGAACTTCGAGAGAGGACTTTTTGGGAGTTTGTTTGTTTAGGTTAAGAATGTTTGGCTGTGTACTGGAGCGCCCCCCCACAGCGAAATATGGTGAATTGGTTAGGGGCGGCTCACGTTCTTTAAGTTTCAAGTGAGGACCTAATAATATTAACGTCTTAGTGGATATAAAGGAGTTGATGAATACAGATTTTGGAATCTGTGATAGTAGGGACATTGTAATTTCTGTCTGTAATTTTTATAGTTGAGGTTACTGTCATTTTTGGGAAGTAGAAGTGCTTTTGCAATTTTTATTTTATTTAGGAAAAGGACCAGATTGAAATGATAAATTACAGATATAAGTTAGAGGTTTTACAATGTTATTTAGGACTTTTCTATGGTTATTAATATTAGGACAGTCAGTGGATAATTTACTTTTACATTTTTGAACAGGGTTTGTCACTTTCTGTTTACTGTAACTGTTGTTGAGAGAGGAAAAATATATAAAGATTATTTTCTTTTGACAAGCATTTGTTATTCCTCCATTAGTGAACCAAGGACTTTTAAATAAATTCGGATTAATTTGAACGAGAGGAGATTGGGAATTTAGAAGGAGTGAAAACTGAAACGCTACCTGGAACACAGGGAGGGGGTCGGAAAAGATAACAAAGGAATGTAGGGGTACGAACAGACCAGACCATGTCGTAAACATGTTGGGTGAAACAGAAACAGAAAAAAAAAAAAGAGGGGAAACTTTCAGCGCCAGGCGCGGGGTCAGTGGGCTGGGGTCAGCCCAAGAGATACTGTTAGTAAATCAGCATTAAACACACACAAATTTTATGAACCACCTTGAGCACCCAACCTCCACTACCACATACCATAGAGGGATGGGTGGACAAGGAGGGGCCCGGGGGATTTGGCGAGGGGGTTGCCATAGAGACCCAGGAGAGAAACGCCCCACAAAGAGACACCAAGGGACTGGCTGCTTTGGAGAAAAAACAGACTTTACCATTCACATGCCCCCTCAGGATGAGGGTGGGGCGCAAACCCTGAGACATTTTTTCCTCGTGTCACACAAGCTCCCTGTGACCTGATGGGGACAGACCAACTGATCATGTTGGGGGTGATGATTCAGTGTGGTCCCGATGGTTTGACGCTGACCTTTCTGGACGGGGGACATGGAGTCAATCAACCATCTGAGTGGACATTGCATGTTATCTCCTCAGCCAGGTCTGGCTGCAGCAATACAGTATGTTGGACTTTGTTTGAACCAGAAACATCGTTTACTCCTGGCTCGATATACGGTCTATCAACAGTGGCGCCCCTGAGTCGACACCTGGTGTCCTTACGCTTGTTCCCCCAATCCTTTACATATCACATTATTTTACGATACACCTAATGGTAACATGATGCCTTGCACTCACATTATGACACGACTAAGGTGGTATGAAATTATCAAAAGGCTTGCCCTCATGTATCATTGGTTTTTGCGTCTAGGCCATCAGGCTTAATGCCTCCAAAGCAAAATTATTATTACCACCCAATAGTTGTACGACATGGTGAAACAACTAGGCGTTAGGATTTAGATATTTCTGTAACAAGATCACCAACAAGTGATCTGGTTTCAGAAAAGGGGGAGTAAGGTTGGTAATTATGTGACGTGTAAACACGACCCTACATGTATACAGCATGTAGCAGTTAAAAGAAATTAATCAAAAAGAAATTAAGAAAATGAAGCATCAAATATTTCGTATACACACGAAGGATATCATAGGGGAAAACCACACAAGTGCATGCAAAGAATCGTTTGTGACGATAAAGTCAGGGAAGACTTAGTGAAAACACCATTTGACAAAGCGATTAATTTGTTTGTAGATGGATACGGTTTTAGATACTGGAACGAAGGGTTACAATTAGCATATGCGATAGTAAACGAGGAAGACGAAATATGGGTAACAGTAGATGCTAGAAGGATTGAAGGAATTAGAATCTGAATCAGAATCAGATTTATTAGTCAAGTTTGAACATTTCCCAAGGAATTTGACTCCGGTTATTTTGCTTTCCACTCGGATTTGAAAGTAGGAACAGTAAATAACAAATGTACGGTAGATAAAAGTGTGGCACGTATTAAAATATATACGATTAAAAAAGTGAAAGGTGTAACAGTATAGAGGTAGACATGGTATAGACAGCTCTTAATAAGAAATAGAAATAATAGTGACCTTGAGATGGGAAACGGAGATTGGAATGAGTAGAATGAAACCTGAGATAACCTGATATATTGTACAAGCATTATGGGAGTAGTTATTGTCTTTAAGGTAAAGAATACCAGAATGGGCAAACAGATGGCGATTAGATGAATTAAATTCAGTCCAGGAATGGCACGAGTAATTTTTCTTTTTTGTAAAAGGTCAAAATTTTTTAGATAGCTGGGATAAGTATTACAGTAAATAATAGTACAGGAATTTAGATGTTGTCCAAACAAAGGTTGATAAAGAATAAGAAGAGCAGAGCGTGGAAGCAGGTGTCTCGCTTTGAAAAGCAGACTGACATTTTTAGATTCTTAGATATTTAGTTTTGCAAAAGTGATCTATATGACGATTAGAGTTTAGACAGTCATCAATGAGGACTCCAAGGAACTTTGTAGAGTTTACTTTCTTGATTTCTTTATCTTTTATTTTGATCTGAAAGGCCAGATTTTCCATATTCTTTTGTTCTTTATTGAAACTGAATGATATATAATTTGTTTATCAATATTAAGAGAGGTTTTGTTCATTTTTGATCCAAATATCCACCTTAGAAAGCACATTGTTAAGGAGCTTTTGAATTTCATGGATGTTGTTATGTGATACAAGAAAGGTTGTTTTATTGAGCATTCCAGGAAAACATGTCAGTGTTTAGCCCCTGAGGCAGATAATTTTCAACTTTATTCTGTACGAGGATATGTCTTTATGTAACATTCAATAGTGAACTACGGAGGAGTTTAACAAGAAGGAATATGTTTTTCAGTTATTGTAATAATTCATTTGATCATCAATCAGTATTTTGGGGCAAATATGCCATAGTTTCATGAGAGTGAATGGTTTTTACTTTTTGTTATGTAGAAATGTCACTTTTCCATAAAGGAAATGTTAATCGTGTGGGCAATCCTGAGTACCCCCTCAACGCGTAAAGGATTTAACAGAGTAATTTGCATGTCTGGATTGTTGAAGTGGGTGTACATACAGGGCCCAAAGGGAAAGAAATCAGTAATGTTCATAAATAAGCAATTATTGCTCCACACTATCTGTATGAAATTGTAGGATAATGTATTGAATCATCTGGAGTGGAGTATTGTGTAGTGGGTGACATCAGGAAGGCGTTTGGGAAACGCTGGATGGGACATGCGAATATGAAGACTAAATTGGCAAAAATCTGTGCACAGACCAAAATGACATGGGTGAACGCCGGCCACGGACTGACCCGTACGCACTAAAGACTGGACAACTTTTTCTAGGGCCGCAGAATGCGCCCTACTTGAAGGAGACTGACGAATAACAATTTGGTCAGAAAGCTCACTTCTCCGAACTGCAAAGTTTGGTATCTGCTTACTCCCAAACAGGTCGGAGACGGACGGACAGACACGGACCTCACAGACAGAATGGGTTTCCCTGTGAGTCATCAAGAGACAGTGGTCGGAGCCAAGGTGGACAGGACCCAGAACGGACCTCCCACGTCATCCGACTCCACAGGAAAGGTGACACGTGGTGTCAACGATCGCAGTGGGCAACACCGGACCCCCCCATGAAGATTAGGACCCCAGATCCGCTGGATCTGGTGCAGGAGCGGACATCAGACCTTAGCTCTCAAGAGAGGGGCAGAATAATCCCCTGAGCAGGGTCCACCGGGTGATCAGAGTAGTCTACCTCTGACTCCTGAAGAGGAACAATAAAGAAGAAAGAAGATACATAGGGTGATCTCTGATTAGAGATCAAAAGGGAGATTGTTATGATTGATTATATAAAGAATAGTTTAAAATCAAACTGAATATGTAAACTGCATGTGCTGATTAACTAAATGTTTCTGTATGTGAAACTAAGGTGCATCTCTGACTTTCACTGAGAGTACCATGCTGTAACAGGCACGAGATAAGAGAGGCCCCCAGCAATAAACTAAGGGGGGGCCCCAAGCCACCCCCTTTCTCAAGTGTAATAAAACTTTCTCAGGAGAGAGACCGGCAGATCTGGCGGGACGATTGACCAAGCAGGCTGCAGGGGCTCTGCTCTGCCGATCTCACTCATGAGGCCTACTTTAATTCTATCCCAGTCTTGTGTCTTTTTATTTACCTTTTCCAGCTCAATTAAAGAACCCGGGGTGATTGAATTCGATCACAACAGTGCTAGCAATAGTTTCTCCAACGTAAACACTAATTCAAAAATGAGTGTCCATAATAAACAGGTCATTGTTCGATGACTCCATGGCAACAGGTCATCCTGTCTCTAGTTTAGGTCAAAAGTTTCATGTCAGATGAGTTATTTCATTTCTTTTGTCTCTGAACCAGCTTTGTAGTGACAGTAAGAATTATTAGCATCTGAGGTTAGCTTAAGCTAAGGCAGCTAAGCTAAAATGGCTAATTAGCATTTAATGAGCTAAGGTGGATGCATCTGAGACAGCTAGCAGCCTGTTCTTTCATCCATTTACCACATGGGATCATGTTGTACAAAGAAAAAAGACTACTTGTGATGTCAAAGTGGGTTTGTCCACTTTCCATCATGCTAGATTCAAGAGTCAAGCCATATTTATTGTAATTTTGAAAAAAAAACAACATTAAAGCGTGCTACTATTTTTTTGTGTAGTTTTTGTACTCTGCAGTACTTTCCTACAGTTTCTGTTGTACTGTTTTCTTGAGCTGTGATGTGTAACGTCTCCATGGGATATGTCCTCAGAGAAAGTGTCTCTAAGAACCTGCAACCCCCTCATCTCTGTTTGTGTTCAGGTGAACACTTTGATTCTTCCAGAAGTCCGTTATTAGGTCTTTAGTGTCTAGAACCACCTGGTACAGTTGGTCTTTCAAGGAGCGTTCCCATCGGGCCTGTTTGATCTGCTTTAACAATCAAGTTAATCAACTAACCACAAGCTGTGAACTTAACCTGTATCAACCTGTTATGCTGTATTGGGAGGAGTGAGACAGAGGGGGGAGGAAAAGCTTTTCTGCATTTCTTGTGTCTTTGTGTCTTGCAGCCTCTTTGGATGTCCGTCCAGACCAGCAGCAGTTCTTCAGTGGACAGTCAGTGTCTCTGCAATGTGTTGAGGATGAACAGACAGCGTTTGGATGGACGGTTAGGAGGAACAGAGTAGGCCAGATGGAGGAGTGTGGAGTCACTGAAAACTTCGGGGTCTTGAAAGAGTCCTCTTGTGTTCTTGATCTCTTGTCTTCGTACTCTGGATTTTACTGGTGTCAAACCAGATCTGGAAGGAGGAGCGACCGGGTCAACATCACTGTGACTCTAAGAGAAGGTAAGACAGCCCCCTCGGTGGTCCTGAAGTCATGTTTGAGATGATTGATATACCTCCATCTGTCTCTTTGTGTATGTTCAGACAGCGCCATTGTTCTGGACATCCCTGCACTTCCTTTGAAGACAGGAAGTGATGTCACTCTGCGTTGCATACACAGAGATGGTCTCGCCTGCACAGCTTATTTCTACAAAAACGGTGAACTTGTCAGTAAGAAGAAAATTCCAGAAGTCATCCTACATGACGTCCAGCAGTCCGACGAGGGTCTCTATTGGTGCGCTTCCGATAAGTTTGGATCATCTCCTCGTAGCTTTCTGAGGGTCACAGGTCAGTGGGACGATCACTTCCTGTTTCTAGAGCTGACCTGTGTAAACTGATGACTGACTTAAGCAGCTTCTCGTATCGCTGTTGCAGGATCTCCTCTTCATCACAACATCACAGTATCCAGTCCTCCTCCAGACTCTTCTTTTGCTCCCCCAAACTCTACTTCTCCTCCCCCTTCCTCCATGTCTGTGCTGCATCTCCTCCGCCACCTGCTGGTCATCTGTCCGTACTGCATCTGCAGCATGCTGCTGGTGTCCATGTGCTTCAGGAGGAACCCGGGTACGTAGAGACCTTGTTCAGACCCTGCATTAACATGAGTCTTGAGGACCACAAGTGGCCAAAACTCTGTACATGTTGACACCTGGGATTCAAATGTGCACCATCTTTGGAATCACATGTGACTTTCCCGATATATTTACACACGTCACCATTTACACTTGAGCAATCTTTATGACTAAACAGCTTGAAGATCCACCGTCAGCAGCAGTGACTTGAAGTAGTGGTTCCCTTCCTGAATGCATCACTTTCACATAGGGCTGTGGAGGAATTTTTCCAAACTATGTGGAGTTCAATGCTCTATGGTGACAAAGATTACTTACAAGTTGACAGTTAGCATTCCTCCCATCAGTGGACATTCTAGGTTCACTGTACCCCAAATTCAGCCCACGGCGTAACCCAACATCTCCATCTCACATCCTCCAGATCCCAGTCTTAAACATAAGGTTAATGGCATCACAATTAGAAGAAGACGGATATCTCCATAGACCTATGCACACTGTCAAGCACGGCAGTGGAGAGTTGGTTACCTGGTCATGTGACAGGAAGTTATCCTAAACTCAGCAGCAAACCTATATCAGAATGATGAAAGATATAAGAATCAAGGTTTTGTAGTGACCTGGTCAAAGTCCATTCCTGAACCTGGTTTAGATACTGTGGTGGACCTTCAGAGAGCTGTGTAGACGTGAACGGTCAAAACCTCAAAGTCCAACATTGCTTCGGGTCGAAGCAATGTTGGACAGAAGAACGGACCAGAACTCCTCCAGAACCATGAGTTTCTGATGAAGTCAGACAGGAACAATCAACTGAGAGTTCCTGCTGAAGGAAACATCTACTGAAAGTTCCTGCTGAAGGAAACATCTACTGATGTTCCTGCTGAAGGAACCATCTACTGAGAGTTCCTGCTGAAGGAACCATCTACTAAGGGTTTCTGCTGAAGGAAACATCTACTGAGAGTTCCTGCTGAAGGAACCATCTACTAAGGGTTTCTGCTGAAGGCCTGCCACTGAAGGTGGATCTAAAAGCTGTGTGATTTTTCTTTTTGTCTTAACTTTTGTAAAGTAAATAATGGAACAGTGAAAACAGTAATGAGTTTTTACTCATCTAAGGTCAGAGCTCCATCTTGACATCCTATAACTCCGTCCGCAGGGAACAAGTTTAGAGTCTCCATGGAAACCAGCCAGCCTGTTGGAGATTATGTTGGCATTTCTACCGATGTCACCACCGAGCATGACTTCTGATGAAGACTGGTCCACTGTGGGATGTTTTGTTAGTGACGTGGCTTCAACCCTGCAGCAACAAATGCTTCAGCTGTTTCTATTTTCATCATGTGAGAAGTCAAACACCACATAAAATAAAGTTTCTCCACCATCTGTTCTCTTTATGCATAAACAGGAAGTCCTAACCATCTATAATAAAACAACAATATGTTGTTTTGTGCTGCTATCTGTAGGAGACTGATGAGACTGGGTCTGGGTTGGTCTGGAAGGTTTCATGTGTGAACTTCGTTTAACCAGTGCTGCTGGATCCAGACCTTACTGGATCTTCCAGACGTACTGGTCCAGTACAGCATGTACCTCGGATTATTTCAGGACCCTTTCAAGTTGACTAACCTGACCAGTAACCGATGACATCTGAAGTGAGTGCTTCCAGAGCTGAAATTAGGAGTTGGGGAATTGGCTGGGACATAGTCTTTCGTCCTGCTACATCAATAGATTTCTCAACCCGTAGGAGACTAACTGAGTGCAGACTACCTCAACGTTGTAGTTTAAAGGTTTTCATATTATGTCACAAACTCATGGCTGGTCCAGACCCACTCAGTCCCACTAAGAACCAGAGCAGCAACAAGAAGCCCCACAAGGACAAACCCTTCATAAAAAAGCACAAACTAGCTGAAGCTAGTGGTTAAGTGGACCTGCAGCTCTGAATTCCCTTCTTGTGGTCTTGCGGTAGGTTTCAGTTCTGGTAGCTCTGGTTTGAAGGGAGGATTTTTGGAGAGATTTGATCAGAATCACATAGTTGTTATAAGGCACCAATTTTTCCAAATGAGGATGACACTGGGATAGAGGAGGGAAAAAAGGCATCTTCGCACTGTGTATAAATATGCAGTGTCAAAGTGCAAAAAACACCTCAGCACAGAATCACAGAATGAGATCAAAAACCGCAGCTAGCCTGCGATTCTGTTAAAGAATCGCATCCAGCTTGCGATTTCGCTCCCTTAACGTTAGAGTCTGAATGTTGGTCGCACAGCTTATCCCTTCATCCACGTCCGGCAGCTCTGAGAGGGCCAGAATAGCTGTTGACAACTTACGAATTTGTCGATATACCAGGTAACCAGCTCCAAAGAGCAGAAATCCTTTTATCATTAATCCAATTATGAAGACATCTTCAACATCCTCCACCGACAGCATGGACAGACACACGATCCTCAACGTCTTCCAGCAGCAAATGTCCCTTCGGGGGGCAATTAGGCTCTTCTCGTCTCAAAACTGTGGTCAATTGTGCTGAGAGACCAGTTAACAATTCCATGATTGTAGAAAGTTTCAGAGGATGTGAAAAGAGAGGCTCCAAGAGTGACAAGACAAAAAGCAGCGGCAGGGCAGGTAGGGAGGGAGCGGGAGCAGAAAAGAGTCCGCCTTCACCGAGAGCTGGAAGAATTCAGAATTCATGTAAATTGATAGTAATTAGCATCATTGCTTAGCATAAGCTAAGTCAGCCAGGTGGAGGGTTCCAGCTGGTCTCCAGGGGCTTCATGTACAATGAGTGCGGCGCACAAAAAAACGTGCAAACGCCACTTTCTACGCTCACGGTCGGATGTTCAAAAAGTGGCTTGGACATGAAAAGTTGTGGTCCCTCGCGCACACATCAAGGCTTGCGTACGCACATTTCTGAGGTTTTGTCCGTTGGAGACACTCACTGGTGATGCAGTCACCAGTCCAGAATATGAGAAACATTAAAACACAATTTGCATCGAAGAACCAGTTCGGTAAAGTTGTCTTTTTAAAATAAAACTAACATGTCTCTGAAAGGTTGGTTGCTACAAACTGATGTGACTCAGCCATGAATTAATAAAGTTTTTATTGAATGTTTAGGCGACTTTCAGAGTCTGATATTGAGTCGGCTGCAGGACTCCAGAAAGAGTTTCTCTGGTGACGGAGGCCGGGCCCTAGACCGGTCTCTCCTCCTGCGGCGGCAACACACCGAGTTACAGCAACTTTGTTCTTTATTTCTCACGTTTGCACCTCGTTAATCCCGTTGAAAGAACTTGTCATTACTTCTGCAGCAGAGGAATCTACGGAAGAGTATTAAGGCCATGCAGGAGAAAAAATATTTGAGAGGGGGAGATTGTTTTTTATTGTTCACTTCGAAAAAAAAGTCGAACTGTTGAGAATAATGTTGAAATACAATTTCAAGAATAAAGTCGAAATTTCGCCTTTTTTCTCAACATTTCAACTTTATTCACGAAATTGTACTTCAACATTATTCTCAACATTTCGACTTTTTTCTCAACATTTTTACTTTTTTCTTGACATTTTGACTTTTTTTCTCAAAGTGCATAATGAAAATATTATTTTTAATTTTTTTCCTGCCTAGCCCTAATACTCTTCCGTAGGAATCAGATTGTGATGCTTCATGTTTTAAATATAATTTTATGTTGTTCACATTGTTACACTTATGAGAGAGGTGATCGAGACATCCACAATGTGTAAGACTCAACAAAGGTGTACATTGGTCTTAATCCGTTATAGTATATAATACGTGTGACAATAAAGTGGAACGAGGAGCCGTTTTTCGTCCCACCAACTTAAGTTCTGGTGTTGGTTCTTGAAATTTAAACAGGAAAAGGAGAGTGTAATGATGCACTAACGCTGCCCATAAACATTCACAAACCCTTACAATCATAATAAAACCACAACTTTTCACGGAACGCAACACAAACCCAAGAACAATGTTACACGTAATGTAATGCGGTCAACACAACTACAGCCTGTTACTCTGTTTTCTTTTACAGCTTAAATCGGAAGAAATGCCCCCAAATACATTATTTTTCCAGCCTCAACTTCTGACAGGAGTGTCTCCTGCTAACAGTCGATGTTTTTAGGGCCCGAGCACTGACAGTGCGAAGGTCCTATTGTATCTGTAGGAATTTTTTTTTTCTCGTTTTTCTTCCGACGAAATGAGGACCTTTTTGCCCCCCTAAACGTGCCCCAAAAGTCACCAAATTTTGCACGCAAGCCAGGCCTGGAGAAAAATTTGATATTTAATATTTAGGCTGACTTTCTTATTGCCTTAATGAGTTTTTCCAGATTCAGGTCCGAGTCCATCAGTACACCCAGATTTCTAGCCTGGTTGCCAGGAAAGCCGGTACTGCATAAATGCCTGGACGTGAGCACAGTTTTGCTCGGGATCTCTTTGTTCCTACTTCCAGCAGCATCAGATGCCAAGTATTGAATCTTTGAGTAAATTTAAACCCAATACAGGATGATATTGCATTCTTTAAGCGCAAATATAAAAGTCAATTAAAGCTGCAAGCAGCGATGAACGGGCCCTCGCACTCACGGCCACCGCCCCCCATAAGCATATGAGAAACGATACCAGCCACGACTTCCTATGTCAAACCATTCAAAAGTTATAGCAGAAAAAAGGAACAACCAATTAGAAGAAGGGGCGGGGCTAATTCAGGCCAATGAAGGTCAAGGACTCCATACAGAATCTGATGACACCACCCACGACTCTCTATGTCAAACCATTCCAAAGTTATAGCAGAAAATCGGAACAACCAATCAGAAGAAGGGGCGGGGCTAATTAAGGCCAACAAAGCTTAAGAACTCATTACAGATTCCCATGACACCACCCACGACTCCCTATGTCAAACCATTCCAAAGTTATAGCAGAAAATCGGGACAACCAATCAGAAGAAGGGGCGGGGCTAATTCTGGCCAATGAAGGTCAATGACTCATTACAGAGTCCCATGACACCACCCAGGACTCTCTATGTCAAACCATTCCAATGTTATAGCAGAAAATCGGGACAACCAATCAGAAGAAGGGGCGGGGCTAATTAAGGCCAACGAAGCTTAAGGACTCATTACAGAGTCCCATGACACCACCCACAACTTCCTATGTCAAACCATTCAAAAGTTATGGCAGATAAAAGTATTCTAGGGGGCGCTGTTGAGCCGTTAGGCCACGCCCATTAATGCCAACCATGAAATATCAAATTTATCGCCAAGTCTGGCTTGCATGCAAAATTTGGTGACTTTTGGAGAACTATCAAATATGGACCAATCACATGAAGGGGGGGGCGCACCTTTTGGCGTCTAGCGTCGCCACGGTAACACTTTTGAAAGAGAAAAGTAATGCGTGTAGTCGCAGGATGTAGACGCACATTTTGATGTATAACACACCTGGGTGCACGTTACGGTTCGGGCTGAATTAACTGCCGAAGGAATGGCATAAATTTCGCCAAAATGACACGATTAATTCAAAATGGCCGACATCCTGTTCGGTTTCGGCCATCGCCCCAAGAGACTTTTGTTTAAGTTGCGCCATGATACAGGTGTGTACCGATTTCCGTGCATGTACGTCTAACAGTATTGTGGGGCTTGAGGCACAAAGTTTTCAAGGGGGCGCTGTTGAGCCATTTTGCCACGCCCATTAATGCAAACCATTAAATACCAAATTTTTCGCCAGGCCTGGCTTGGGTGCAAGATTTGGTGCCTTTTGGGGAACTATCAAATATGGACCAATCACATGAAGGGTGGGTGCGCTTGTTGGCGTCTAGCGTCGCCACGGTAACACTTTGGAAAGAGAAAAGTAATGCGTGTAGTCGCAGGATGTAGACGCACATTTTGATGTATAACACATCTGGGTTCACGATACGGTTCGGGCTGAATTAATTCTCGAAGGAATGGCATATATTGCTCCAAAATTACGCGATTAATGCAGAATGTTCAAAATGGCCGACTTCCTGTTTGGTTTCGGCCATGGCGCCAAGAGACTTTTCTTTTAGTTGCGACATGATACAGGTGTGTACCGATTTTCGTTCATGTACGTCAAAGCGTATTATGGGGCTTGAGGCGCAAAGTTTTTTCTGTCTGAACCAAATAGATGAAGGGTGGGCACGCTTTTTGGCGTCTAGCGTCGCCACGGTAACGCTTTCGAAAGAGAAAAGTAATGCGTGGGGTCGGAGGATGGAGTCGCACATTTTGATGAATAACACACTTGGGGGAACGTTACGGTTCGGGCTGAATTAACTGCCGAAGGAAGGCATAAATTTCGCCAAAATGACACGATTAATTCAAAATGGCCGACTTCCTGTTCGGTTTCTCGACATGACGCCAAGAGACTTTTCTTTAAGTTGCGCCATGATACAGGTGTGTACCGATTTTCGTGCATGTACGTCAAACCGTATCGTGGGGCTTGAGGCACAAAGTTTTCAAGGGGGCGCTGTTGAGCCATTTTGCCACGCCCATTAATGCAAACTATTAAATATCAAATTTTTCGCCAGGCCTGACTTGCATGCAAAATTTGGTGACTTTTTGGGCACGTTTAGGGGGGCAAAAAGGCCTTCCTTTTGTCAGGAAAATAATAATAATAATTAAAGCTGCAAGCAGCGATGAACGGGCCCTCGCACTCACGGCCGCCGCCCCCCATAAGCATATCAGAAATGACACCACCCACGACTTCCTATGTCAAACCATTCAAAAGTTATAGCAGAAAAAAGGGACAACCAATCACAAGAAGGGGCGGGGCTAATTCAGGCCAATGAAAGTCAAGGACTCCATACAGAGTCTGATGACACCACCCACGACTCTCCATGTCAAACCATTCAAAAGTTATAGCAGGAAATAGGGACAACCAATCAAAAGAAGGGGCGGGGCTAATTTTCACCAATTATGGTCAAGGACTCAATACCGAGTCCCATGACACCACCCATGACTCTTTATGTCAAACCATTCAAAAGTTATGGCAGAGAAAAGTATTCTAGGGGGCGCTGTTGAGCCGTTAGGCCAAGCCCATTAATGCAAACCATGAAATATCAAATTTATCACCAGGCCTGGCTTGCATGCAAAATTTGGTGACTTTTGGAGAACTATCAAATATGGACCAATCAGATTAAGGGGGCACGCTTTTTGGCGTCTAGTGTCGCCACGGTAACACTTTTGAAAGAGAAAAGTAATGCGCGTAGTCGCAAGATGGAGACGCACATTTTGAGGTATAAGTCACCTGGATGCACGTTACGGTTCGGGCCGTATTAATTGCCGAAGGAATGGCATTAATTGCGCCAAAATTACACAATTAATTCAAAATGGCCGACTTCCTGTTCAATTTCGGCCATGGCGCCAAGAGACTTTTCTTTAAGTTGCGACATGATACAGGTGTGTACCGATTTTCGTTCATGTACGTCAAACCGTATTATGGGGCTTGAGGCTCAAAGTTTTTTCCCTCTGAACCAATCAGATGAAGGGTGGGCGCACTTTTTGGTGTCTAGCGTTGCCGCGGTAACGCTTTTAAATGAGAAAAGTAATGTGCGTCGTTGCAGGACAGGGACGCACATATTGATGTAGAAAAAAAAAAATTGCTGACAAAAAAGTCTGGATACTGCGGGAATCGAACTCTGATCTCTGACTCCAAAGACGGGAACGCTCTGGCTGAGCTAAGACTCAGGTTCTCATTTCTATTTGAACTACTGACTTAGGAGAGACCAACATATCGATATTTAGTAATGTAAGTCTGGAGCTGTTTTTTCAAATTTTTTTAAATATTTGTAAGTTATAAATATTAGTAAAACCCTACTATTTTAATTATTACTTTTTCTGTAACCATTCTGCCAAGGTTGTAACCGGGCTGAGCTGGGAATATTTCTGACGTCACCACATTACAGGGAGCTGATTGGTCGGGGGGCGGGGCCGTCATCACCCTACTCGCCACTGATTGGTCGGGGGGCGGGGCCGTCATCACCCTACTCGCCACCGATTGGTCGGGGGTCGGGGCCGTCATCACCCTCCGCGCCACTGATTGGTCGGGGGGCGGGGCCGTCATCACCCTACTCGCCACCGATTGGTCGGGGGGCGGGGCCGTCATCACCCTCCGCGCCACCGATTGGTCGGGGGGCGGGGCCGGCAGACGTTTGAATCAGGAAGCGGGAGTCAGCGCGAGAGCGACTGGCGGCTCGTGGCGATTTTATTATAAAAAAGGGACAACCAATCAGAAGAAGGGGCGGGGCTAATTCAGGCCAAAGAAGCTCAAGGACTCATTGCAGAGTCCCTTGACACCACCTACGACTTCCTATGTCAAACCATTCAAAGTTTATAGCAGAAAAAAGGGACAACCAATCAGAAGAAGGGGCGGGGCTAATTCAGGCCAATGAAGGTCAAGGACTCCATACAGAATCTGATGACACCACCCACGACTCTCTATGTCAAACCATTCAAAAGTTATGGCAGAGAAAAGTATTCAAGGTGGCGCTGTTGAGCCGTTAGGCCACGCCCATTAATGCAAACCATGAAATATAAAATGTATCACCAGGCCTGGCTTGCATGCAAAATTTGGTGACTTTTGGAGAACTATCAAATATGGACCAATCACATGAAGGGGGGGCGCGCCTTTTGGCGTCTAGCGTCGCCACGGTAACACTTTTGAAAGAGAAAAGTAATGCGTGGTGTCGCAGGATGTAGACGCACATTTTGATGTATAACACACCTGGGTGCACGATACGGTTCGGGCTGAATTAACTCTCGAAGGAATGGCATAAATTTCGCCAAAATGACACAATTTATTCAAAATGGCCGACATCCTGTTCGGTTTTGGCCATGGCTCCAAGAGACTTTTCTTTAAGTTGTGCCATGATACAGGTGTGTAGCGATTTTCGTGCATGTACGTCAAACCGTATTGTGGGGCTTGAGGCACAAAGTTTTCCGGGGGGCGCTGTTGAGCCATTTTGCCACGCCCATTAATGCAAACCATGAAATATCAAATTTATCACCAGGCCTGGCTTGCATGCCAAATTTGGTGCCTTTTGGGGAACTATCAAATATGGACCAATCAGATGAAGGGGGGGTGCGCTTGTTGGCGTCTAGCGTCGCCACGGTAACACTTTCGAAAGAGAAAAGTAATGCGTGTAGTCGCAGGATGGAGACGCACATTTTGATGTATAACACATCTGGGTTCACGATACGGTTCGGGCTGAATTAACTCTCCAAGAATGGCATATATTGCTCCAAAATTACGCAATTAATTCAGAATGTTCAAAATGGCCGACTTCCTGTTCGGTTTCGGCCATGGCGCCAAGAGACTTTTCTTTTAGTTGCGACATGATACAGGAGTGTACCAATTTTCGTTCATGTACGTCAAACCGTATTATGGGGCTTGAGGCGCAAAGTTTTTTCTGTCTGAACCAACCAGATGAAGGGTGGGCGCGCTTTTTGGGGTCTAGCGTCGCCACGGTAACGCTTTTGAAAGAGAAAAGTAATGCGTGTGGTCGCAGGAGGGAGACGCACATTTTGATGTATAATACACCTGGGTGCACGTTACGGTTCGGGCTGAATTAACTGCCGAAGGAATGGCATAAATTGCGCCAAAGTGACACGATTAATTCAAAATGGCCGACTTCCTGTTCGGTTTCGGGCATGACGGCAAGAGACTTTTCTTTAAGTTGTCCCATGATACAGGTGTGTAGCGATTTTCGTGCATGTACGTCAAACCGTATCGTGGGGCTTGAGGCACAAAGTTTTCAAGGGGGCGCTGTTGAGCCATTTTGCCACGCCCATTAATGCAAACCATTAAATATCAAATTTTTCGCCAGGCCTGACTTGGGTGCAAAATTTGGTGACTTTTTGGGCATGTTAAGGGGGGCAAAAAGGCCATCACTTTGTCAGAAGAAAAATAATAATAATAATTAAAGCTGCAAGCAGCAATGAACGGGCCCTCGCACTCACGGCCACCGCCCCCCCATAAGCATATCAGAAATGACACCACCCACGACTCTCTATGTCAAACCATTCCAAAGTTATAGCAGAAAATCGGGACAACCAATCAGAAGAAGGGGCGGGGCTAATTAAGGCTAACGAAGCTTAAGGACTCATTACAGAGTCCCATGACACTACCCACGACTTCCTATGTCAAACAATTAAAAAGTTATAGCAGAAAAAAGGGACAACCAATCAGAAGAAGGGGCGGGGCTAATTCAGGCCAATGAAGGTCAAGGGCTCCATAAAGAATCTGATGACACCACCCAGGACTCCCTATGTCAAACCATTCAAAAGTTATGGCAGAGAAAAGTATTCTAGGGGGCGCTGTTGAGCCGTTAGGCCACGCCCATTAATGCAAGGCATGAAATATCAAATTTATCACCAAGTCTGGCTTGCATGCAAAATTTGGTGACTTTTGGAGAACTATCAAATATGGACCAATCAGATGAAGGGGGGGCGCGCCTTTTGGCGTCTAGCGTCGCCACGGTAACACTTTTGAAAGAGAAAAGTAATGCGCGTAGTCGCAGGATGGAGACGCACATTTTGATGTATAACACACTTGGGGACACGTTACAGTTCGGGCTGAATTAACTGCCGAATGAATGGCATAAATTTCGCCAAAATGACACGATTAATTCAAAATGGCCGACATCCTGTTCGGTTTCGGGCATGACCCCAAGAGACTTTTGTTTAAGTTGCGCCATGATACAGGTGTGTACCGATTTCCATGCATGTACGTCTAACAGTATTGCGGGGCTTGAGGCACAAAGTTTTCAAGGGGGCGCTGTTGAGCCATTTTGCCACGCCAATTAATGCAAACCATTAAATACCAAATTTTTCGCCAGGCCTGGCTTGGGTGCAAAATTTGGTGCCTTTTGGGGAACTATCAAATATGGACCAATCACATGAAGGGGGGGTGCGCTTGTTGGCGTCTAGCGTCGCCACGGTAACACTTTGGAAAGAGAAAAGTAATGCGTGTAGTCGCAGGATGGAGACGCACATTTTGATGTATAACACATTTGGGTTCACGATACGGTTCGGGCTGAATTAACTCTCGAAGGAATGGCATATATTGCTCCAAAATTACGCGATTAATGCAGAATGTTCAAAATGGCCGACTTCCTGTTCGGTTTCGGCCATGGCGCCAAGAGACTTTTCTTTTAGTTGCGACATGATACAGGTGTGTACCGATTTTCGTTCATGTACGTCAAAGTGTATTATGGGGCTTGAGGCGCAAAGTTTTTTCTGTCTGAACCAATCAGATGAAGGGTGGGCACTCTTTTTGGCGTCTAGCGTCGCCACGGTAACGCTTTCGAAAGAGAAAAGTAATGCGTGGGGTCGGATGATGGAGACGCACATTTTGATGTATAACACACTTGGGGGAACGTTACGGTTCGGGCTGAATTAACTTTCGAAGGAATGGCATAAATTTCGCCAAAATGACACGACTAATTCAAAATGGCCGACATCCTGTTCGGTTTCGGGCATGACCCCAAGAGACTATTGTTTAAGTTGTCCCATGATACAGGTGTGTACCGATTTTCGTCCATGTACGTCTAACAGTATCGTGGGGCTTGAGGCACAAAGTTTTCAAGGGGGCGCTGTTGAGCCATTTTGCCACGCCCATTAATGCAAACCTTTAAATATCAAATTTTTCGCCAGGCCTGACTAGGGTGCAAAATTTGGTGACTTTTTGGGCATGTTAAGGGGGGCAAAAAGGCCTTCACTTTGTCAGGAAAATAATAATAATAATAATAATAATTAAAGCTGCAAGCAGCGATGAACGGGCCCTCGCACTCACGGCCACCACCCCCATAAGCATATCAGAAAAGACACCACCCACGACTTCCTATGTCAAACCATTCAAAAGTTATAGCAGAAAATCGGGACAACCAATCAGAAGAAGGGGCGGGGCTAATTCAGGCCAATGAAGGTCAAGGACTCCATAAAGAATCTGATGACCCCACCCAGGACTCTCTATGTCAAACCATTCCAATGTTATAGCAGAAAATCGGGACAACCAATCAGAAGAAGGGGCGGGGCTAATTAAGGCCAACGAAGCTTAAGAACTCATTACAGAGTCCCATGACACCACCCAGGACTCTCTATGTCAAACCATTCCGAAGTTATAGCAGAAAATTGGGACAACCAATCAGAAGAAGGGGCGGGGCTAATTAAGGCTAACGAAGGTCAAGGACTCCATAAAGAATCTGATGACACTCCCCACGACTCTCTATGTCAAACTATTCCAAAGTTATAGCAGAAAATCGGGACAACCAATCAGAAGAAGGGGCGGGGCTAATTAAGGCCAATGAAGGTCAAGGACTCCATAAAGAATCTGATGACACTCCCCACGACTCTCTATGTCAAACTATTCCAAAGTTATAGCAGAAAATCGGGACAACCAATCAGAAGAAGGGGCGGGGCTAATTCAGGCCAATGAAGGTCAAGGACTCCATAAAGTATCTGATGACACTACCCACGACTCTCTATGTCAAACCATTCCAAAGTTATAGCAGAAAATCGGGATAACCAATCAGAAGAAGGGGCGGGGCTAATTAAGGCCAACGAAGCTTAAGGACTCATTACAGAGTCCCATGACACCACCCACGACTTCCTATGTCAAACCATTCAAAAGTTATGGCAGAGAAAAGTTTTCTAGGGGGCGCTGTTGAGCCGTTAGGCCACGCCCATAAATGCAAACCATGAAATATTAAATGTATCGCCAAGCCTGGCTTGCATGCCAAATTTGGTGCCTTTTGGAGAACTATCAAATATGGACCAATCAGATGAAGGGGGGGCGCGCTTTTTGGCATCTAGCGTCGCCACGGTAACGCTTTTGACTGAGAAAAGTAATGCGTGTTGTCGCAGGATGGAGACGCACATTTGATGTATAACACACCTGGGTGCACGTTACGATTCGGGCTGAATTAACTGCCGAAGGAATGGCATAAATTTCGCCAAAATGACACGACTAATTCAAAATGGCTGACATCCTGTTCGGTTTTGGGCATGACGCCAAGAGACTTTTCTTTAAGTTGTGCCATGATACAGGTGTGTAGCGATTTTCGTGCATGTACGTCAAACCGTATTGTGGGGCTTGAGGCACAAAGTTTTCCGGGGGGCGCTGTTGAGCCATTTTGCCACGCCCATTAATGCAAACCATGAAATATCAAATTTGTCGCCAGGCCTGGCTTGCGTGCAAAATTTGGTGCCTTTTGGGGAACTATCAAATATGGACCAATCAGATGAAGGAGGGGTGCGCTTGTTGGCGTCTAGCGTCGCCAAGGTAACACTTTGGAAAGAGAAAAGTAATGCGTGTAGTCGGAGGATGGAGACGCACATTTTGATGTATAACACATCTGGGTTCACGATACGGTTCGGGCTGAATTAACTCTCGAAGGAATGGCATATATTGCTCCAAAATTACGCAATTAATTCAGAATGTTCAAAATGGCCGACTTCCTGTTCGGTTTCGGCCATGGCGCCAAGAGACTTTTCTTTTAGTTGTGACATGATACAGGTGTGTACCGATTTTCGTTCATGTACGTCAAACCGTATTATGGGGCTTGAGGCGCAAAGTTTTTTCTGTCTGAACCAATCAGATGAAGGGTGGGCGCGCTTTTTGGCGTCTAGCGTCGCCACGGTAACGCTTTCGAAAGAGAAAAGTAATGCGTGGGGTCGGAGGATGGAGACGCACATTTCGATGTATAACACACATGGGGGAACGTTACGGTTCGGGCTGAATTAACTGCCGAAGGAAGGCATAAATTTCGCCAAAATGACACGATTAATTCAAAATGGCCGACTTCCTGTTCGGTTTCTCGACATGACCCCAAGAGACTTTTCTTTAAGTTGCGCCATGATACAGGTGTGTACCGATTTTCGTGCATGTACGTCAAACCGTATCGTGGGGCTTGAGGCACAAAGTTTTCCGGGGGGCGCTGTTGAGCCATTTTGCCACGCCCATTAATGCAAACCTTTAAATATCAAATTTTTCGCCAGGCCTGACTAGGGTGCAAAATTTGGTGACTTTTTGGGCATGTTAAGGGGGGCAAAAAGGCCTTCACTTTGTCAGGAAAATAATAATAATAATTAAAGCTGCAAGCAGCAATGAACGGGCCCTCGCACTCACAGCCACCGCCTCCCATAAGTATCAGAAATGACACCACCCACGACTTCCTATGTCAAACCATTGAAAAGTTATAGCAGAAAAAAGGGACAACCAATCAGAAGAAGGGGCGGGGCTAATTCAGGCCAATGAAGGTCAAGGACTCCATACAGAATCTGATGACACCACCCACGACTCTCTATGTCAAACCATTCCAAAGTTATAGCAGAAAATCGGGACAACAAATCAGAAGAAGGGGCGGGGCTAATTTAAGCCAATGAAGGTCAAGGACTCCATAAAGAATCTTATGACACCACCCAGGACTCTCTATGTCAAACCCTTCCAAAGTTATAGCAGAAAATCGGGACAACCAATCAGAAGAAGGGGTGGGGCTAATTAAGGCCAACGAAGCTTAAGAACTCATTACAGAGTCCCATGATACCACCCATGACTTCCTATGTCAAACCATTCAAAAGTTATAGCAGAAAATCGGGACAACCAATCAGAAGAAGGGGCGGGGCTAATTAAGACCAACGAAGCCTAAGAACTCATTACAGAGTCCCATGACACCACCCAGGACTTCCTATGTCAAACCATTCAAAAGTTATGGCAGATAAAAGTATTCTAAGGGGCGCTGTTGAGCCGTTAGGCCACGCCCATTAATGCAAACCATGAAATATCAAATGTATCGCCAAGTCTGGCTTGCATGTAAAATTTGGTGACTTTTGGAGAACTATCAAATGTGGACCAATCACATGAAGGGGGGGTGCGCCTTTTGGCATCTAGCGTCACCACGGTAACACTTTTGAAAGAGAAAAGTAATGCGCGTAGTCGCAGGATGTAGACGCACGTTTTGATGTAAAACACACCTGGGTGCACGTTACGGTTCGGGCTGAATTAACTGCCGAAGGAATGGCATAAATTTCGCCAAAATGACACAATTTATTCAAAATGGCCGACATCCTGTTTGGTTTCGGCCATGGCTCCAAGAGACTTTTCTTTAAGTTGTGCCATGATACAGGTGTGTAGCGATTTTCGTGCATGTACGTAAAACCGTATTGTGGGGCTTGAGGCACAAAGTTTTCCGGGGGGCGCTGTTGAGCCATTCTGCCACGCCCATTAATGCAAACCATGAAATATCAAATTTATCGCCAGGCATGGCTTGCATGCCAAATTTGGTGCCTTTTGGGGAACTATCAAATATGGACCAATCAGATGAAGGGGGGGTGCGCTTGTTGGCGTCTAGCATCGCCACGGTAACACTTTCGAAAGAGAAAAGTAATGCGTGTAGTCGCAGGATGGAGACGCACATTTTGATGTATAACACATCTGGGTTCACGATACGGTTCGGGCTGAATTAACTCTCGAAGGAATGGCATATATTGCTCCAAAATTACGCAATTAATTCAGAATGTTCAAAATGGCCGACTTCCTGTTTGGTTTCGGCCATGGCGCCAAGAGACTTTTCTTTTAGTTGCGACATGATACAGGTGTGTACCGATTTTCGTTCATGTACGTCAAACCGTATTATGGGGCTTGAGGCACAAAGTTTTTTCTGTCGAACCAATCAGATGAAAGGGGGGCGCGCTTTTTGGCGTCTAGCGCCGCCACGGTAACGCTTTTGAAAGAGAAAAGTAATGCGTGTTGTCGCAGGATGGAGACGCACATTTTGATGTATAACACACTTGGGGGCACGTTACGGTTCGGGCTGAATTAACTTTCGAAGGAATGGCATAAATTTCGCCAAAATGACACGACTAATTCAAAATGGCCGACTTCCTGTTCGGTTTAGGGCATGACGCCAAGAGACTTTTCTTTCAGTTGTGCCATGATACAGGTGTGTACCGATTTTCGTGCATGTACGTCAAACCGTATCGTGGGGCTTGAGGCACAAAGTTTTCAAGGGGGCGCTGTTGAGCCATTTTGCCACGCCCATTAATGCAAACCATGAAATATCAAATTTTTCGCCAGGCCTGACTTGGGTGCAAAATTTGGTGACTTTTTGGGCATGTTAAGGGGGGCAAAAAGGCCATCACTTTGTCAGAAGAAAAATAATAATAATAATTAAAGCTGCAAGCAGCGATGAACGGGCCCTCGCACTCACGTCCACCGCCCCCCATAAGCATATCAGAAAATGACACCACCCACGACTCTCTATGTTAAACCATTCAAAAGTTATAGCAGAAAAAAGGAACAACCAATCAGAAGAAGGGGCGGGGCTAATTCAGGCCAAAGAAGGTCAAGGACTCCATACAGAGTCTGATGACACCACCCACGACTCTCTATGTCTAACCATTCAAAAGTTATGGCAGAGAAAAGTATTCTAGGGGGCGCTGTTGAGCCGTTAGGCCACGCCCATTAATGCAAACCATGAAATATCAAATTTATCACCAGGCCTGGCTTGCATGCAAAATTTGGTGACTTTTGGAGAACTATCAAATATGGACCAATCAGATGAAGGGGGGGTGCGCTTTTTCGCGTCTAGCGTCGCCACGGTAACACTTTTGAAAGAGAAAAGTAATGTGCGTAGTCGCAGGATGGAGACGCACATTTTGATGTAAAAAAAACACAAAAATTGCTGACAAAAAATTTCGTTATACTGCCAGTCTCGAACTCCCGACCTCTGGCACCAAAGACCGCAATGTTGTGGCTGAGCTAAGACTCAGCTATCATTTTCACCTTGACTTACTGTCTTAAGAGAGACCAACATAGCGATAAAATGTCTGGAACTTTTTTTCCTAATTTTTTAAATATTTGTAAGGTATAAATATTAGTAAAACACTACTATTTTTATTACTTTTTCTGTAACCATTCTGCCGAGGTTCTAACCGGGCTGAGCACGGGTCTATTTCTGACGTCACCACATTAAAGGCAGCTGATTGGTCGGGGAGCAGGGCCGTCATCACCCTACTCGCCACCGATTGGTCGGGGGGCGGGGCCGTCATCACCCTACTCGCCACTGATTGGTCGGGGGGCGGGGCCGTCATCACCCTACTCGCCACTGATTGGTCGGGGGGCGGGGCCGTCATCACCCTACTCGCCACTGATTGGTCGGGGGGCGGGGCCGGCAGAGGTTTGGATTAGGAAGCGGGACTCTCTATGTCAAACCATTCCAAAGTTATAGCAGAAAATCGGGACAACCAATCAGAAGAAGGGGCGGGGCTAATTAAGGCCAACGAAGCTTTAGAACTCATTACAGAGTCCCATGACACCACCCACGACTCTCTATGTTAAAGCATTCAAAAGTTATAGCAGAAAAAAGGGACAACCAATCAATAGAAGGGGCGGGGCTAATTCAGGCCAATGAAGGTCAAGGACTCCATAAAGAATCTGATGACACCACCCACGACTCTCTATGTCAAACCATTCCAAAGTTATAGCAGAAAATCGGGACAACCAATCAGAAGAAGGGGCGGGGCTTATTAAGGCCAACGAAGCTTAAGGACTCATTACAGAATCCCATGACACAACCCACAACTCTCTATGTCAAACCATTCAAAAGTTATGGCAGAGAAAAGTATTCTAGGGGGCGCTGTTGAACCGTTAGCCACGCCCATTAATGCAAACCATGAAATATCAAATTTATTGCCAAATCTGGCTTGCATGCAAAATTTGGTGACTTTTGGAGAACTACCAAATATGGACCAATCAGATGAAGGGTGGGCGCGCCTTTTGGCGTCTAGCGTCGCCACGGTAACGCTTTTGAAAGAGAAAAGTAATGCGTGGTGTTGCAGGATGGAGACGCACATTTTGATGTATAACACACCTGGGTTCACGTTACGGTTCGGGCTGAATTAACTGCCGAAGGAATGGCATAAATTTCGCCAAAATGACACAATTTATTCAAAATGGCCGACATCCTGTTCGGTTTCGGCCATGGCGCCAAGAGACTTTTCTTTAAGTTGTGCCATGATACAGGTGTGTAGCGATTTTCGTGCATGTACGTCAAACCGTATTGTGGGGCTTGAGGCACAAAGTTTTCTGGGGGGCGCTGTTGAGCCATTTTGCCACGCCCATTAATGCAAACCATGAAATATCAAATTTATCGCCAGGCCTGGCTTGCATGCCAAATTTGGTGCCTTTTGGGGAACTATCAAATATGGACCAATCAGATGAAGGGGGGGTGCGCTTGTTGGCGTCTAGCGTCGCCACGGTAACACTTTCGAAAGAGAAAAGTAATGCGTGTAGTCGCAGGATGGAGACGCACATTTTGATGTATAACACATCTGGGTTCACGATACGGTTCGGGCTGAATTAACTCTCGAAGGAATGGCATATATTGCTCCAAAATTACGCAATTAATTCAGAATGTTCAAAATGGCCGACTTCCTGTTCGGTTTCGGCCATGGCGCCAAGAGACTTTTCTTTAAGTTGTGACATGATACAGGTGTGTACCGATTTTCCTTCATGTACGTCACACCGTATTATGGGGCTTGAGGCACAAAGTTTTTTCTGTCGAACCAATCAGATGAAGGGTGGGCGCGCTTTTTGGCGTCTAGCGTCGCCACGGTAACGTTTTTGAAAGAGAAAAGTAATGCGTGTTGTCGCAGGATGGAGACGCACATTTTGATGTATAACACACTTGGGTGCACATTACGGTTCGGGCTGAATTAACTTTCGAAGGAATGGCATAAATTTCGCCAAAATGACACGACTAATTCAAAATGGCCGACTTCCTGTTTGGTTTCGGGCATGTCGCCAAGAGACTTTTCTTTAAGTTGTTTACTGATACAGGTGTGTACCGATTTTCGTGCATGTACGTCAAACCGTATCGTGGGGCTTGAGGCACAAAGTTTTCCGGGGGGCGCTGTTGAGCCATTTTGCCACGCCCAATAATGCAAACCATAAAATATCAAATTTTTCGCCAGGCCTGGTTTGCGTGCAAAATTTGGTGACTTTTTGGGCACGTTTAGGGGGGCAAAAAGGCCCTCCTTTCGTCAGAAAAATAATAATAATAATAATTAAAGCTGCAAGCAGCGATGAACGGGCCCTCGCACTCACGGCCACCGCCCCCATAAGCATATCAGAAATGACACCACCCACGACTTCCTATGTCAAACCATTCAAAAGATATATCAGAAAAAAGGGACAACCAATCAGAAGAAGGGGCGGGACTAATTCAGGCCAATGAAGGTCAAGGACTCCATACAGAATCTGATGACACCACCCACGACTCTCTATGTCAAACCATTCAAAAGTTATAGCAGAAAATCGGGACGACCAATCAGAAAAATGGGCGGGGCTAATATTTCACCAATTATGGTCAAGGACTCAATACTGAGTCCCATGACACCACCCACGACTCTTTATGTCAAACCTTTCAAAAGTTATGGCAGAGAAAAGTATTCTAGGGGGCGCTGTTGAGCCGTTAGGCCACGCCCATTAATGCAAACCATGAAATATCAAATGTATCACCAGGCCTGGCTTGCATGCAAAATTTGGTGACTTTTGGAGAACTATCAAATATGGACCAATCAGATGAAGGGGGGGTGCTAATTCAGGCCAATGAAGGCCAAGCACTCCATACAGAATCTGATGACACCACCCACGACTTTCTATGTCAAACCATTCAAAAGTTATAGCAGAAAATCGGGACAACCAATCAGAAGAAGGGGCGGGGCTAATGAAGTCCAACGAAGCTTAAGAACTCATTACAGAGTCCCATGACACCACCCACAACTTCCTATGTCAAACAATTAAAAAGTTATAGCAGAAAAAAGGGACAACCAATCAGAAGAAGGGGCGGGGCTAATTCAGGCCAATGGAGGTCAAGGACTCCATAAATAATCTGATGGCACCACCCACGACTCTCTATGTCAAACCATTCCAAAGTTATAGCAGAAAATCGGGACAACCAATCAGAAAAAGGGGCGGGGCTAATGAAGTCCAACGAAGCTTAAGAACTCATTACAGAGTCCCATGACACCACCCACAACTTCCTATGTCAAACAATTAAAAAGTTATAGCAGAAAAAAGGGACAACCAATCAGAAGAAGGGGCGGGGCTAATTAAGGCCAACGAAGCTTAAGGACTCATTACAGAGTCCCATGACACCACCCACAACTTCCTATGTCAAACCATTCAAAAGTTATGGCAGAGAAAAGTATTCTAGGGGGCGTTGTTGAGCCGTTAGGCCACGCCCATTAATGCAAACCATGAAATATCAAATTTATCGCCAAGTCTGGCTTGCATGCAAAATTTGGTGACTTTTGGAGAACTATTAAATATGGACCAATCAGATGAAGGGGGGGTGCACTTGTTGGCGTCTAGCGTCGCCACGGTAACGCTTTTGAAAGAGAAAAGTAATGCGTGGTGTTGCAGGATGGAGACGCACATTTTGATGTATAACACACCTGGGTGCACGTTACGGTTCGGGCTGAATTAACTGCCGAAGGAATGGCATAAATTTCGCCAAAATGACACAATTTATTCAAAATGGCAGACATCCTGTTCGGTTTTGGCCATGGCTCCAAGAGACTTTTCTTTAAGTTGTTCCATAATACAGGTGTGTAGCGATTTTCGTGCATGTACATCAAACCGTATTGTGGGGCTTGAGGCACAAAGTTTTCCGGGGGGCGCTGTTGAGCCATTTTGCCACGCCCATTAATGCAAACCATGAAATATCAAATTTATCGCCAGCCCTGGCTTGCATGCCAAATTTGGTGCCTTTTGGGGAACTATCAAATAGGGACCAATCAGATGAAGGGGGGGTGCGCTTGTTGGCGTCTAGCGTCGCCACGGTAACACTTTTGAAAGAGAAAAGTAATGCGTGTAGTCGCAGGATGGAGACGCACATTTTGATGTATAACACATCTGGGTTCACGATACGGTTCGGGCTGAATTAACTCTCGAAGGAATGGCATAAATTGCGCCAAAGTGACACGATTAATTCAAAATGGCCGACTTCCTGTTCGGTTTCGGGCATGACGCCAAGAGACTTTTCTTTAAGTTGTCCCATGATACAGGTGTGTACCGATTTTCGTGCATGTACGTCAAACCGTATCGTGGGGCTTGAGGCACAAAGTTTTCAAGGGGGCGCTGTTGAGCCATTTTGCCACGCCCATTAATGCAAACCATTAAATATAAAATTTTTCGCCAGGCCTGACTTGGGTGCAAAATTTGGTGACTTTTTGGGCATGTTAAGGGGGGCAAAAACGCCATCACTTTGTCAGAAGAAAAAAAAAAAAAAAAATAATAATAAAAATTCCTGCAAATACAATAGGGCCTTCGCACTGCAAGTGCTCGGGCCCTAATAATAACGCGAAGAATTCCTACAGATACAATAGGGCCTTCGCACTGAAGGTGCTCGGGCCCTAATAAAAATTCCTGCAAATACAATAGGGCCTTCGCACTGAAGGTGCTCGGGCCCTAATAATAATAATAATAATAATAATAAAAATTCCTGCAAATACAATAGGGCCTTCGCACTGCAAGTGCTCGGGCCCTAATAATAAAAATTCCTACAGATACAATAGGGCCTTCGCACTGAAGGTGCTCGGGCCCTAATAATAAAAATTCCTGCAAATACAATAGGGCCTTCGCACTGAAGGTGCTCGGGCCCTAATTATGTGGAAATATATAACCTTTAAATGACTTTCGTGATTGATCTAATGATTGTTTGAACAGCTCATTTTGAAGTTTATCCCACTGTAGAGCTCTAATCTTCATTTTATGAGAAATGAAATAAACCCCACCCTGCAGCCAGGCCCGGGGGCGGGGCTCATTGCTGGGAACCTGGTTGGCCAACCTTTCATTTCATTTCATTTATTTATTTAGCACATTTTTTTTTAAACAGTGCAAGGAGGGAACAAAGCACAAAGGGCTTGTACAGAGTTCCACTCCCATCAACAACTGTGATGAAATAACAAAGATAATGTACAACAAATAAAAGAAAAATTATAAATATAAATGTAAAAAAGAACATGGATACAAGGTCTGGATTACATTAAAGATAAAGACATTGAAGGTTAAGACAGAATAAGATGTTTTTTTAATAACTTTCTGAAGGAGGTAAAAGATAATGTTGACTTCAGCGACACATTCAAGTCATTCCAGAGTTTTGGATCTAAATGTAATATTAAATTGATGACCAGATGTTGGACAGAAGGGTAAATGAAGATTGCCACTGTGTCAAGTTGGATATGAATTAAAATCAGATGAAAATGTAAAAAACTGCTGGAAGTGACAGGAAGATCTTGTTTTCTATTGATAAACTTATGCACAAACAAGCATGAGTGAAAAACATTAAGTTTATGAATGGATAATAGTGAATATTTCATAAAAAGAGGTGCAGATGGTTCGTGTCTACCAGACTGAGAGATCGTTCTTAAGAATTTTTTTGGATTATCAGTAATTTGTTTAGAAAAGTTGGATACGTTGCAGACCAGACAATATTGCAGTAATTCATATATGGAAATAGGAAACTATAATACAAAGTCAAGTGAGCAGAGGGATGGATCAAGGGACAAACCTTTTTCAGTATGCCAAGCATTTTCATTGATCTTTTACAAACTTGATTAATATGATTATTCCAACTTAGACCTGCATCCAAAACAACACCCAGAAATGTTGTGTGTGGTACATGAAGGATTTGAGTTCCGTTAATATTTTAGCTTCTTCTTTTGCACAAGGTTTAGTTTTTGTTGCAGAAGATCATAAAGTTAGATTTCTTTACATCTAGAGTTAGCTTATTGATCTGGAACAGTTGATAATTCATGATTTACACATGTGATGCGAGACTCAAAGCCATCATGGACAGCTACAAGACTGGTGTCATCAGCAAATAATAAGGGGAGAAGGTTATTACAAGACATAGGTAAGTCATTAATGAAAATTAGAAACAGTAAAGGGCCCAAGATCGATCCCTGTGGAACTCCAGAGAAAATACTTGATTTAGTAGATGAGACACCATTTAAATAAACAAACTGCTCTCTATTATCCAGGTAATTGATCAACCACTTTAGGGCATTATCCTGGATTCCATATCTATTGAGTTTTGAAATTAAAATTTTATGAGCTTCACCCAGGGGTCCTGGGTGCAGGTGCGGGCATGGACATGGGACCAGGCTCCCTACGAGGAGGTAGACTTGTTCCACTCTGAATATCCTGGGGTCAGGTGTACTTACAGCCACCCAGCTTGTAGCCTGTATGTTGAGGTATTCCATGGTAGATGAGAAGTTAACTTCATCACACCTTTTGGTTGGAGAACAGGTTCCAACTGTCTCCCCTACATGAATGGGAGTTTGGAGTCCCCAGGGTTCTTGGAGTTCTTGGGGGTGCTGAAAGGTGCTCCTAATGGGAACCTTGTCCTCCTGCTGGGCACTAATCTGGCCAAGACCATCGGCACCTGGTAACACCACTACATCAACACCTAGTTCATACCAGGCTACGTGCACCACAGAGGTTCTTGGACATGAACAATTTCAGACATGTACTGTAGAAAAGTTATTATTATCATAAGTTTAACTCAACACCTCCACATTTGTAATTATTAAAGCAAAAAGGGAAACCTGGAATCAAATTGTCCAACAATCATGGTAAATAAAAACCACAGACAGCAGTCCTGTATTCCACATCCTCTCCTCCAGGGGTGTCCAACCTGGAGGGCCGGGGTCCTGCACGTTTGAGATGTTCCCTGCTTCAGCATACCCCGACACCACTGACTGTGTCATTGACAGACTGGTGCAGACCTTGAAGACCAGCTGATGATTACCGTTATCTGAATTAGGTGTGTTGATGCGGGGAAACATCTAAAACCTGCAGGACCGCAGTCCTCGAAGACAGGAAGAAAAAGGGTAGAGACTCTTTCTGAAAAGAGGAATCTTCTTGAAGATAAAGAGTGTTTCCCTTTGACAGCTGTAGATGTGTCATCACCCCCCACTGGTGAGGGGAGGGGTGATGACATCACTTCTGTACAGTCACAGCTTGCTCTAGCAGGACGGCAGCGGGCCGTGACACACATGCTCGGGAAGCACATCAGTGTGAGAGGGTTCATGTCTTCTTTGGTGTCGCAGGGGAGCTCTCACTGAAATCCTTGTGGAGTCCTTCGTGGGGTGAATGAGCGAGTGCTGGAACTGCTGTTTCCAGGCCTGGGAACCATAAGCTGGTCCTGCACCCTCTCCCAGCTGCCGTCGCGGCTCATCTGTGGTCTCCAGTCGTGGAAGCTAGAAGAGTGGAAGTCCGCACGATGAGTCGTCTCCTCCACGTCGTCCGAGGCCGGGCCACATGACAGATGAACCGCATCATCACTGCTTGACCTGCAGAGGAAACAGACGCCCACCGGTCAGAGACAAGCAGAAACAGAGACTTCCTGTGTGACGGTTCTCCCGTTGATGTTTGGTAGCACGGAAGAGAACGTTACTCGTAATATGAAGAGCCTCCGGCATAAGTCCACTCCTGACCAACGCCTCTCAAGATGCCCTTCAGGCTGGTTCTCAGACTGTTAGTTGGACTGGTGCCCTGATTGTTGCGCTGATTGTTGCTCCGATTGTACCAGAAACTGTCGCCCACATCTGTGGTCACTTTCAGGGGTTCTGCAAAGAACAACCAAATCAAATCAGCAACTCACATCCAACAGCATCCCGCAACCCCAACTGGGAAGTGAGAGACATCTCTCTGTGTGCCAAAGACCAGGAATGGTGCTTTTTTCCCCAACAATGTGATTTTAGAGGTGGAGAATAATCATGTTTAACTGAAACAAAAAATATTTTATTTAGCTGCGTGCTGCATCTGTGGCACTGACCTGGAACACTGAAAGACACGACTTTCTGTTTCAGGTTGCCTTTTCCCTTGTGGACGGTGCAGACGTAGAGTCCGCTGTCGGCGTGACGAGGATTATACAGAGTCAGACTCAGGTCTCTGCTTCTCAGTGGGTTCTCCTTCATCTCTGTGTGAGGCAGGGAGTCGTCCTGCAGGCTTGCCTGGTGTTGACAGTTCCGATAGACGTGGACCACCATGTCCTCGCTGTTGATGCGCCTCCACTCTACTGTTGCGCTCTGAGGAAGCCGAGTCTTGGTCTTAAAAGGGCAGAATGACAGACTCCTCCCCCTCTGATGCCTTCACCACCTCCAACTTGTAGACTGGAAGCACAACAGAGCATGAGTTGAATCTGATGTCATCTAAACCACATGAAGGGCCGTAAAACTGCTCAACCAGACAACCAGACAGGATCAGTACAGAGGACCTTCATTCAGATGTTTAATCCATCTGCTCTTCAGGTTATGGAGCAGCAGAAGGAGGCAGGACAGACCTCCAGGCCACCTTCTCCAGCTCTTCCTGGAGGAAACCAGTGTTCCAAGCCAAATCAAGAGATATTATCTCTTTCACGTGTGTTTGGCCCACACAAGCCCACCCAGGCGGATATGTCCAGATGACATCTTGAAACTGTCTCTTTAATATAAATAATCTTATTGGTGAAGAAGTTAATGAAGTCATCACTGCTGAGAGTTAAAAGAATACAAGTCTCAACAGAGCCAGGACTCTTAAGGCCGAAATATGGTTCTGCGTCAAAACTGCGCCGTGCCTACGGCGTGTGGTTTTCGTCCACGCAGACCACACGCCGTCACTGACGTGCACCTCCCGAAAATTTTGTAACTACGCGTCGAGCGACGCAGACCACACGCAGACGGAGAGGGCTGTGATTGGTTCGCTTGGGAGCTGTTATGCTGTGGTTGTTGAGGACCCGTGTGCAGGAGAGCAGGAGCCAGCAGTTGCAACAAAAAGGGTTTATTTTTCAAAAACCAGGCGCTGCAGAGCAGGATCAACAAAAACCAGGATCAGGACAAAAACTACGAGGAGACATGGAGGTAGACACAGTACGGACCGACAGGGAACCAAGGAATGACAAGACAAGATATACTGAGGGGATAACGAGACATGACGAGACACAGGTGCAGACACAATCAGGGCAGATGGGACACAGGCGGGGCAAGACAGAAACTGAAGGCAGGGGGGAATGTCAACCCTGACAGAACCCCCCCCTCAAGGGACAGATCCCAGATGTCCCACTCGGCCTACCACCCAGGGCGGGTGGAGGGGGCCTGGAGGAGGGCCCAGGCCAACACATGGCCAACGTTCCGGGGGCCATCCTGGGGACCGAGCAGACCAGCGAGACAGCTCGGGGGGGCGTCCCCGAGGCCTAGGCCTGGGTCTTGGCGTGGGTCTTGGTGGGGGGCGTGACGTGGCTCGGGGACTTGACGGGGCTCGGGGACTTGACGGGGCTCGGGGACTTGACGGGGCTCTGGAACTTGAGGGGGACTCTGGAACTTGACGTGGCTCTGGAACTTGACGTGGCTCTGGAACTTGACGTGGCTGCGGAGGTACCCGTGTCCGGGGCGCCGGCTGCAGGGGTACCCGGGCCCGAGGCGCTGGCCCCCCCTCAAGGGACAGATCCCAGATGTCCCCACAGTCCACATCCAGGGCGGGCTGGGGGGGGACACGGGTCCTCGGAGCTGGCTGGGGGGCGACACGGGTCCTCGGAGCTGGCTGGGGGGGGTCCGGGACCATCACCGGAGCAGGGGCTGATGCGTCTGGGACCACCACAGGAACATGGGGAGGTGCGTCCGGGACCACCACTGGAACATGGAGAGGTGCGTCCGAGACCACCACTGGAACAGGGACAGGTGCGTCCGGGACCACCACTGGAACAGGGACAGGTGCGTCCGGGACCACCACTGGAACAGGGACAGGTGCGTCCGGGACCACCACTGGAACAGGGACAGGTGCGTCCGGGACCACCACTGGAACATGGAGAGGTGCGTCCGGGACCACCATTGGAACAGGGACAGGTGCGACCGGGACCACCACTGGAACAGGGACAGGTGCGTCCGGGACCACCACTGGAACAGGGACAGGTGCGACCGGGACCACCACTGGAACAGGGACAGGTGCGACCGGGACCACCACTGGAACAGGGACAGGTGCGTCCGGGACCACCACTGGAACAGGGACAGGAGCAGGAGCTGGAGCCGGAACAGGGGCAAACAGGATGCGGGGAGCTGGAACAGGGGCAGACAGGATGCGGGGAGTCGGAACAGGGGCAGACAGGATGCGGGGAGCCGGCTTCGGGGCAGACAGGGTCCTCGGAGCTGGCTCGGGGGGAACCCGGGTCCTCGGCGCTGAGGCTGAGGCGTTGCGTCCAGGACCACCGCCGGAGCAGGAACAGGGGGCGATGCGTCCAGGACCACCGCCGGAGCAGGAACAGGGGGCGATGCGTCCAGGACCACAGCCGGAGCAGGAACAGGGGGCGATGCGTCCAGGACCACCGCCGGAGCAGGAACAGAAGGCGATGCGTCCAGGACCACCGCCGGAGCAGGAACAGGGGGCGATGCGTCCAGGACCACCGCCGGAGCAGGAACAGGGGGCGATGCGTCCAGGACCACCGCCGGAACAGGAACAGGGGGCGGGTGCCGACGTCGCCTCCCCTGGGGTCGAAGACACCTGGGCCCCCCTCGAGCCAGGCGTGTTCCCCAGAAGGGGGGAAGAGGATGGGGTGCGTCCGAGACCACCTCGGGAACAAAGTGAGGTGCGTCCAGGACCCCGACGAGAGCAGGCTGGGGCTGGCAACAGGCCCCTGTCCTCTTCACCAAGCGGTGGAAGAACTCCACTCTGTTGGGGTAGAAAAATTCCCCCAAATCCAGAGTCTCTCCTGCTGGGTCCATGGGGTCTGTCCGTTCTGTTATGCAGTGGTAGTTGAGGACCCGTGTGCAGGAAAGCAGAGTAGGAGGCCGGAGGGTTTATTTATCAAAAACAAAGAACTAAAAGCGCTGCTGAGCAGGAACAAGTAACTCAAGGCATCACAGGGATCAAAAACTGGGCACAGGAACACAGAGGGAAGAAACAGTACGGACCGACAGGGAACCAAGGAATGACAAGACAAGATATACTGAGGGGATAACGAGACATGACGAGACACAGGTGCAGACACAATCAGGGCAGATGGGACACAGGCGGGGCAAGACAGAAACTGAAGGCTGGGGGGAATGTCAACCCTGAAAGGAGCAACGCATTTCCGGTTTCCGGTTTGAAGCAGTCGTGAACTTTCAGGGCTCTTTTTTTCGTTTATGTGTGATTTTTTTTACACAATAGTTGTCCTTATCTCTTTGATTCACTGTGACTGGAAAAAGTCGGATAAACAGTTCAGAAAAAGATCGCTAACTAGCGGTCGCGGGGGGTACTGCACCACGACCAAATGGAGAGACGGAGAAGTCCGAAGGGTTCAATACGGCGTCAGGCTGCGGCGTGTGCTCTGCGTTGGTGTGACGCAGAAGCTTAATTCAGCCTTTAGTCTGGCTACAGTGCTGAACAGACACCTGGGGTTTTTCTTAATCACTTTTGTTAATGATCAAAAATGAGCAGTTCTGGATTGTGAGATCTTTCCTATATACTATCAGCCCAACTGGATGGGAATGTAAGGGCCTTTAACGATGGTTGCACTATTCCAGTGTTTCTCAATCCTGGTCCTCGTGGGCCCCTGTCCTGCATGTTTTAGATGTTTCCATGCACCAACACACCTGATTCTAATTAATGTTCCTCATTAGCTGGTCACCAAGGTCTGCACAACTCTGTTGATGACACAGGATAAACCATGTATCACGGTGTGTTGAAGCAGGGTAGCATCTAAAACATGCAGGACAGGGGCTCACGAGGACCAGGATTGAGAAACACTGCACTATTCTATAATGCAGAACACGGCTGAATGCCTCTTCTGAGTCCACAGTGGATGCGCTCACACCACCTACCAGTAAAGAGACACTACATGGATGTCCATGCAATGTTCCAACCGAGAAATCTCCTCAACATTCAGAGCCTCAAGGTGGACCCTGGTTGCTTAAACCACTTTGGTACCCTCAACCCCATTTACGAGTGAGTCTATCTCTAAAAGATTCAGCGTCCTCTGTGGAATTGAGAAGATCCTCAACTGCTCTCGCAGTCAGCAGCCCTTCATCGCCACTGTACACAAAAGCTGATGAAACGCTGCTTTGTTTCCCATGAGCCACCTGAAGGTTTGCTATGACCTTCTCAGAGCTGATTGAAAGTGGTCTCATTGAAGTCCTCCCCTACCCAAGTTTTGCCACTCAGCACCAAAACCGCAGCTTGCCTGGCCTGCTGGTACCTGGCAGCCGCCTCAAGAGTCACATTAGCAAACCCAGCCCTTCAGATCTCTTTCCTTAGGTTGAGAGCCTCCCTCACCTGAGCCTCCCTCCACGGCTGTCAAGGCTGCCACTACTGTCGCTAGGCCCCCGACCCATACTGTCCTCCTGCAAGCGGTGAGCCTGCAGGAGGCAGAGATTTTATTTTGTAAGATGCATTTTACAATGGAAAACCTACATATGTTGTTTTCAGTCAGTTGTGAGAAACTAGGACGAAATGACTGGAACAACTTACGCTGAAGACCATATCTCTTCAAGAGCAAGATTACAAGCGGTCAAAGACTTAGATCACTGTCACATGGACCCACCTGGATTGTGTTTCATTCTTTTGTATCGCAGATAGAAGACCAAACCAAAGACAGAGGCCAGGAGAACCAGGGGAACCAGGACAGCTGGCAGAACTTTGGGCCAGATTGGAGGAGGGCGCTCTGCAACACAAACACAAGTCAGGCTGAAGATCATCCAGTCCGGTCTGGACTCCTGCAGCCAGAGTTCTGTCTGCAGTTGTTCAGATGTGGAGGTAAAGTTGTGTTCTGATCTACAGAAGTGACCCACATCCACCACTGACCCTTCACTTCCAGCAGCACGTTGATTCGACTAAGCTCTTCTCCAAACCTGCGGACGATGCAGGTGTAGGTTTCACCGTCAGAGATCGTAGGATTCCTGAGAGTCAGGCTCAGGTCTCCTGTCTGGAGGGCGTCCATCTTCATCGAAGTCCGATTCCTGTAACGTTTGTTTTGCTCCATAAGGTCATCACGAGTCTGCTGACGGATGTGTACGATGGAGTACTTGAGCTCCTCGCGGCTCCTAACTACTGTGGAGTCCTTGGAAACAGAGATGTTGACTTGACAGGGCAGCTGGACTGACTCCTCACCATCAATAACCTGTACACCAGAGGCATGCTGGGAAACTGAGAGAAAGAGGCACATAAAGGATCAATGAGGACCACAGCATGACCGGGCTATCTATGATTACCCAAAGCACAGAGACCACCACCTCTACCCTACATCACAACGTCCACCCTACATCGACAGGACAGATGGATATTTACAAATTCTACATCTTAAGATAAAAAAGGTACAAGTAATTATTGGATTGATAGGTAGTCCATGATTGACAGGAGTCAACCCAGCATCTGCCACCCTGCCACTGATGTCAGGCTCCCCCATTCTGCATCTACAACAGAGACCTCCTTCCTCACCAGTTTGTCCAGATGTCAGGCATCCTTCTTCATGATGCCGAGAAGCAAAGTCCAGGTTCGGATTCGGACCTGCCGTTCCTATTCTGACCGCTCACGCCGGGACAGAGGAATCGCAGGTCCAGACCCTAGCGGTCAGAAAAGGAACCGCAGCTCCGTATCCGTACCCAAGCGGTTGGCAGAGGAACAGCAGGTCCGGATCCGGACCCTAGCAGTCGGTAAAGGAACCGCAGGTCCGGACACTAGCGGTCGGCAGAGGAAGTGCAGCTCTGGACCCTACTGGTCGATAGAGGAAATGCAGGTCCAGACCCTAGCGGCCGGCAGAGGAACTGCAGGTCTGGATCTTAGCGGTCAGAAAAGGAACCACAGCTCCGGATCTGGACCATAGTGGTCGGTAAAGGAACCGCAGGTCTAGACCCTAGTGGTCGGCAGAGAAGCACAGGTCTGGATCTTAGCAGTCAGAAAAGGAACCGCAGCTCCAGATCTGGACCCTAGCGGAGGTCAGAGGGACAGCAGGCCCACATCTTAGCGGTCGGCAGAGGAACTTCAGTTCTGGACCCTAGTGGTCAGAAGAGGAACCGCAGGTACAGATCCAGGGATTTCAAGGCCGTTTACTTGTTATTAACAGAGAATAAATTATTATTAGTTTGATTGTTGTGTTTACGCGTCACCATGGAAGTGTCTCCTCCTGCAGATGAACTTACTCATAAACGTGGTGGGAGGTTCACACCTGTCAGGTCATGTTGGAGGGTGTGTTCAGGTGTGTTCAGAGTTTTTGTATGTCCGACATGAAGACAAAGCTAAAGAGAGAAAGTATTAAATTATGATTTACTGAACGCTGACTAATGAAAATCAGATTTGGAAGTTTGGTTCAACATAATCATTTCTAAATGAAACTTATAAATGAGTTGGTTCCTCTAACAGTTTAATAAAATCACGTTTCCATGGTGACGTGTAAAGTGTCCTGTAACGAATATCTCAGGTGTCTTCAGCCAGTAAAAGTGTCCCTCCGGTTGGTTTCATGGTGTCCACCACACTGGACGTGGACCAGAGCTGCTGAAGGAGACGGCTGTCCAGGGACACCAGAACTTTCTGGACCAGCATGTGGACACTTTTACCAAGGTTAAAACCACCGGTCAGCTCCTCAGTTAGGTCTTTCTTTGTGGCAAAGTATCATGATGATGTTGAAAATCTCTTGAGTTTTCCAGGTTAAATCAAATTTAATACATCAAGAAACACATAGCCTATGGCAACTTTGTATTAAATAACTTATTTTAGTTTAATATAGCCTACATATATTTAAATAAAATATTGTAACAGGATGAAGCACGACTCAAGAGGTTGGACAACTAGCCTTTATTCCAGACACGGAATTAGAACAGACAGAGAAGGTGCGTAATCACGCAACAATATAAACAGTGACCCGTGCGAGGTCCGTAATTGTGCGTCATTGTGTCCGCCACAATATATCCTTTCCTTTTGCAAATCAGCAGCTTCCAAACCACGCGACCTAACAACTAACTTTTATTCTGTTTGTAAGTTATTGAGACGGACATGTGTCCGACCTGAAACGACCCGGTCGGGTGAGCGCGTCCTCGGCGGTTCTGGTCCATTTAAAGAATCACCAGAACACACGCTCAGTCTCCAGCAGGGTCCCAGGCAGGAAACACCTTTTTTTTCTCAGAGAACCTTCCCACAAGTGTACTTTTTGTAGCAGGACAGTCCTCGGTCCTGTGACGTCACTTTTAGTGACGGTATAAAAGGGGAGTTGCATACCTGTCTTTCTCTTGCTCCCGGAGGCTGGGCTTCATTGTCACCTGACGTCCGTCGCTTCCGCCCCTGGGTGGTAGGTGAGCTGCGGCTGCACTTCTCTCCACGATTCTCCCATTTAGTGCTAATTATAGTTATTTTGTGTAGTAGAGGCTCTCTTGGGTGTTGCTGCTGGCTGCATGCTGCTTATGCTGCTCACCGTTCTGTGCGCCACTCACTGTTTACTGCCGGTTGCGCATGGGCTGCGCTTACACCTCTCTCCATGCCGTATTGGCCAGGACTGCCTGATCGGTATGTGTTCAGTGACAATGGGTCTCTCCTCCAGCCACTTGTAGGTTCTTACGTTATGTTTGTTTATTATAGGTTAAAGATGTCCATGTAGCCACCGCTAAACCCCTGCTGCTTTGCCTTCTTTTGGAGCTGCTTTGTCTTGCCGGAGCACCGTGTCGCTTCGGAGCTCCGTGACGTCGGACGCCGCTTTGGGCTGCTGAATGACTGCTTGCTCGAGCTAACCACCGCTGTCACGGCTGACCCGGCCCGTGTTCACTCTGCCTGGCTGACTGCTGGCTGGCTGGGCGTATTGCTGCTCCGCACGCTGTTTGCTGTTGAGCCACATTTTAGTGTCTGTGTGTGTGTGTATGTGAGAGAAAACAGTGTGGGACTTGGTTTATTAGTTGTTGTTTTGTGTGTTTGTTGGTTCTGTTTATTTAGGTATTTGTGATTTTGTATATTTTGAGTGGCCAGCAAGTGATTGTTGAGCCTAATTACATTTAATTTAAGTCTATTAATTTCCTTTTTGTGTTAATTTGTGTTAATTTGTCAAATTGTTCCCTAACTGTCCTCTGATTTCCTCCCTCTCAGGTGCTGAGCTGACGGTGGTGGATTGGTGTCCGGTGGTGGTGCCCCTGCCTTTTGTTGTGTGCTGTGTTAAGTTTTTCACTTTATTTATTTTATTGCACGTGTGGTGTTCCAAGTATCCCCTCTCAGTTGACCCATCCACACCAGAAAGTCTCAGCCCTGATTGGTCCCCTTTTTAAACCTCCCCTCGAATGATTTCCTTTAATAGATCATTTTTAAAACGAAACAATTGAATAAAAACAAACCTATTTTTGTATAAATTGAAGCACCGTCTCTGCCTCCCTTTGTGATGAACCTGAGTGCTTTTTGTCTTCTGAAATAGCTTGCTTTAATTTCCCTGGGTGAAACTCCCAGGGTGGCGTTGTTTGGCAACAGTACAAATCGTTTAAAATACAACTCTGACTAAAAACTACCTCTTCGTGACGCCACATTTTGTTTTTTAAAGATTGATCAGTTTAATGCGGACAGTTCCCCGACCAGAACCAGGTTCCGTCTCAGAACCCTGTATCTGGGCCGTTCCGGACTGTGATCGGAGATCAGGACTCAGTAGTTCCCATTTCAGGGGGTTTTCACCTGCAGCCAGGTGTGTTTGTAGGTGTTCTTACCCTGCAGCAGAACCACGGACACCACGAGCACCTGCATCCTCCGGAAGAACCACCCAGACGCCGTGGAAATCCAGGTAGGATCATTCACTTCTACTACTTAACTTTCAGTTTTATGCGCAAATCAGGGTTGGCCTTCAAAATAAAAGCCTGGGATCTTCTGCAGCAAGAAAAGAAAAGAGAAGCAGGGTGCGTCCAAAACGCAGATAAAACTTTATTCTTTATTATTTATTCTTTATTCGGATCCCCATTAGCTTCCACTGTCGTGGTTGCTAATCTTCCTGGGGTCCACATAAAACATCACATAAACATACAATACAACATACAAAATAAACTGACACTTGTCAGTCTAAATCTAAGTACATTAAAAATGGCAATAATATAAAAATAGAGATATAAAAATAGAGAAACATTTGTCAAGCATCATGTACAAAAACATTGATTATTCTAACTGTGTGGTCTCACTCATACATTTTTGTTTAATAGATCTTTTGAATAAATATTTGCTTTTGATACTTTTCATATTTGCAGGTAATGTGTTCCATTGTTGGGTGGCTCTATAAATAACAGATCTTTTAAGTATATCAGAAGTTGGTTTTGGAAGTGTCAAATAACCTAAGCTTACCTGTATTATGATTATGCTTTAGACCAGCATTTAGTAACTGATCTCTAAAGAAATCTGGCTTCCCCTCAATCATTGCATTTCTGGAAAACTTTATGATACTACATGTTAACTTGGCCTCTACAGTTAACCATGTCAAACTATAGTGCATCCTTGCCACATTGGTTCTAAATGAACAATTAAGTGCCACTCTTGCTGCTCTATTTTGTGCTAATTGTAGTTTATTTATATCTATTTTGGCAGCAGAGGACCACACAACCATACAGTACTCCAAATGTGAGAGAACTAATGCATTTATTACCTCCTTTCTAATTAGCGGTGTTATATAGGGAGAGCATCTACGTGCAACATCGATACCCTGCCCCATTTTTACAACAATAGTATCAATATGATCCGACCATGTCAAGCGTTCATCAATAGTGACTCCCAATAACTTAATTTTATTAACTTGCTGTATTGGTGTACCTGCCATAGTTAGACTTAGTTTGGAATCCTTAGTCAGCATATCTCTGGTTCCCAAGACAATGCACTTTGTCTTGGAAACAATCAAGATTCATTTGTTTTCTTTGACCCAATTTGACACTGATTGCAATTCACTTGATAACATGTTGTTTAGTATATCACATGAAGTAGCAGCGCAAAACATGGTCGAATCATCCGCATACATAATCATATTTTCTTTCTTCAGAACATAAGGCATATCATTTATAAAAATGGAAAATAAAAGAGGGCCTAAACAGCTTCCCTGAGGTACCCCACATATCACATCCCTACTTTCGGAAAGACTTCCATTAAAGAACACTCTTTGCCTCCTCCCAGACAGATAACTGTCCATCCAGGAAAGGGCAGAGGATAGAAAACCATATGCCTTCAATTTTGACCTTAGAAGATCATGATCAATAATATCGAAAGCAGCACTGTAATCCAGCATGACTGTTCCAACCATTTTCTTATTGTCCAATTCCATCAACCATTTATCAGTCATGTGCACAATAGCAGAGTTAGTTGAATGACCTGGGGCCCGTTTCACAAAGCAGGTTCAACAAACTCTAAGTCTAATCCTGAACTCTTAGTTGATCTACTCTGAGATCAGAAACTCTGAGTTTTCGGTTCCAGAACAGCGGATTTGAGGTAATTTACTCAACTCTAAGTAGTTTCACCTGGAGTTAAGCTCGTGCGTGAGGGAAATAAAAAGCCATCATCAGTAGAGCGCTGGTACAAGGATTCACCATGGCAACCGGCGACAACAAAAGAGCGACATACTTTTTTTTTTTTTTTTTAAACTTTATTTATCATTTCAATTTACAAAATCCCTTTGAGGAAACGTTTGCATCTGAAGATCCACATACTTCACGCCGTGTCCTTTTTCACCCGAATGGAATTAGAGATTTTAATGCGCGCATACGGTGAATTTGAACATGTTTTTCGAAAAAAGAGTAACACCGCAGCACAGAATAATATAAAATTAATTTAACAGATCTCTACATCATTCACCTGCAATCCTGTGGAACTCCTTTTATGGCTTGGACAGGTTTATGTAGGCTTGCCACCCGTCCCTTGAAATACGGAATTGTTCCGTAATTGGGAATTAAAAGTTGCGTTCCGTATTGAACCAATACAGACACATATTATGCTCTTATTATTTATGTAATAATATACAGGTGGAGGTCGCAAAATTTGAATATATTGCAAAACTTCATTCGTAGTAAATTCAACTTAAGGTGAAACAAATATTATTTCTCACTACATGCAAAGCGAGATATTTCAAGCCTTTATTTGTTATAATTTTGATGATTAGCCTATGCTCACAGTTTATGAAAACCCCAAATAAAAAATATAAAAAAATTAGAATATATTCTGAAATCATTAAACAATTCAATCATGAAAATTATAACAAATAAAGGATTAACATATATTGCTTTGCCTGTAATGAGACTATGTATAATGTACATTACGCGGTCTGATAACCATCTCCCGACGAATATTTAATTCTCTGCGCATTAATTCTGCACCTTCATCAATTGGGTCTTCATCAAAAGGACATGCCGTGTTCGTGACAATGGACTTCTAATATATATACTGACTCTGTTTTTAATGACAGACGGCAGAACTTCCAAGAAACTCGCCTGCTGACTGAATGAATGAGGAAATCAAATGTGCGTGTGGCTCTGAAAGAGGCGGAGACGCAGAAAAACTCCAGGTTCATTGAAATAAACCTGGTCCCGACCAGGTTAGGTTCAGAGCGTCTATTACTACGGTAACTGACCGAGAGCTTAAGTTACCTCTCTTTGTGAAACAGGCTAGAGTTACTCCTCTTTCTCTGGTTTGGGTTACCTCCCTTCGTGAAACGAAAACTCAGTTTCACAAAACTCTTTCCCTCATTTCAGGGTTAACAGACTCAGAGTTTTCACTAAACCTGCTTTGTGAAACGGACCCCAGCTCTGTATGCATGTTGAAATTGTGTAGTTAACTGATTACTTAAAAAATACAGTTGTATTTGGTTAAAAACTATCCTCTCCAACATTTTGCTAAGCACCGGTAGTAGACTTATAGGCCTACTATTAGCACCACAAAATGCAGCTTTTTTTTCTTTAGGCAGTGGGATTACCTTAGCTTCTTTCCATAATGCAGGACACACAGAGCTGGCCAGACATCTGTTAAAGATATGACATATAGGAATAGATAGTTCTTTAGCTGCCACCTTGAGAAATGTACCATCCATATTGTCAATACCTGAAGAAGTATCATCAGAAAGTTGCAACAACATTTTCTCAACCATAGAGACCTGAACTAGGCTAAACTCAAAAGTACATGCTTTCTGCTTCATAATTTCTTTTTTTATTATATCATCTGACAGGTTACTAGATGAAGAAGGCATGTTTTCTCTTAAATTTACGATTTTATCAATGAAAAAATTATAAAAAAATAATTAGCAATTTTAAGAGGTTTTGTAATATAAATACCATCACATTCTATATCATTGGAACTTGAATTAGATTTCCTACCCATAATTTCATTTAGTGTTTTCCATATTTTCTTACCGTAATTTTTAGCATTACTAATTTTCTGTTGATAATATTCTTTTTTTGTATTCTTATTCAATTTAGTGACCTTATTTCTTAACTTACAGTAATGTTCTCTATCATGTAAACATCCAGACTGAATAAGAGCTTTCTTGGCATTATCACGCTGTTTCATTAGAGCCCTTAACTCATCATTCAACCATGGAGCACTGTTATGCATAACACTAAATTTCCTCAAGGGGGCATGCTTGTCAACCAGTCTATTTAATTTAAACATAAATTTATTTAGAGCAGTGTCTGGATCATTTTCTAAACATACATCTGACCAATTCACCCTACCAACCTCCATCATAAATATATCTGGATTAAACCTCTTAAAAGATCTCTTGAATACTACCTTATTTCCAGATCGGGGTATTTTAATTTGTCTTGTGATAGAAACCAAATTATGATCACTACAACCTATGGGCAAAGATTTAGATTTTGAACAGTGCTCAGCGGCATTTGTAAAAATGTGGTCTATGCAGGTTGATGACCTACAACCAGCCTTGTTAATAAACACTCTGGTTGGTAGGTTAACCACCTGCACTAGGTTGCAAGCATTTGTGACTGAATGAAGCTTTTTCCTTAAATGGCAGTTTGGAGAGAAATAATCAATATTTAGATCACCCAAAATAAACACTTCTTTACCTGAATCAGATACTTTATCTATCATATTACATATTCCCTCCAAATATTTAACATCAGAATTAGGTGGTCTGTAACAGCAAGCTATTAGTATTGGTTTTGTGTATGGCAGGATTATTTGCACTCAGAGAGCCTCTATGTCGCTCACCATCATATCTTTACATTCTTTGGCTGGTAGCTGGTTCTGAACATATATAGCCAGCCCTCCACCATATTTATTCCTATCCCTCCTAAATATAGTATAATTATTAATTCTCACTGCATCATCCTCAAATGAGGAATCCAGATGAGTCTCACACAAAGCAAGTATGTTAATATTATTTGATTGCACAATTACATCAACCTCCTGTATTTTGTTTCTTAGGCTACAAATATTCAAAAGGGCTATAATCAAACCCTTCATGAATATTCAAAGTACATTAAAAAAATAAAAAATAAAAAGGTTAAAATCTAGTCTCATTCATACTTGTCAAGTTGCTCAATTTCACTGATGCAAAGCCCTTTGGAATTTTCTGCTGCATCATTAGGTTTAATGAACACCTTACAACTGGCAGTCCAAGTGGACTGTATTTTGTCATTCTTTCGAAGGGCTCTTGCTTTTCTGGCAATGTCACCATTTTTCTTTGTGAGATGTTCATTTATATATACATTTGTGCACTTTAACTTTCAACCTTGTTTCAGCAGATCTACCTTATGTTTCCTGTTTGCAAAGCGTACAATTATGGATGGAATTACTGGCTTATTATTCAGTTTCCTAGTTGGCAGCGTGTGGCATGCCTCAATACTGTTGATGTCGATGTCAATGTCCTTACTATGGAGGAAAGTTTTTACCTGCTCCTCAGTCTAAAGGAGCAGGTAAAAAGCAGGTGCTGTAAAACTAAAGCTTTACAGCACACTGGAAATAGAGAATAGTATGTTGGCCCGTAAAATAATATGTTATAAATATGTGAGCTCAAACAGAGAGGATCTGTAGAGGAAGTGTGTATTTTCTGTCAAAATAAAAGCACGGATTTATGTTCGGGTGTCAGTATTATTATTTTTATCCTCGATGTCTGGACCTTAACTCAATGTTAAGGCTGATTTATGGTTCTGCGTTAAATCAACGCAGAGCCTACACCGTAGGGTACGCGGCTACGCGGGAGTCTCTCCGTAGCCTACGCCGTAGCCTGACATGCACCTCCCAAAAAATGTAACTACGCGTTGAGGCGACGCAGACCCAACGTGGACCAAGAGGGCTGTGATTGGTTTGCTTGGTAGCAACGAATTTCCGGTTCCGGTTTGTGAAGCAGTAGTGAACTTTCAGCGCTCTTTTCTTCGTGTGTGTGATTTTTTTTGGGGTTGTTTTGTTTTTTTGCACAATAGTTGTCCTCATCTCTTTGATTCACTGTGACCGGAAAGGCCGGAAGCTAAACAAAGTATCAACTAGCGCTTCTGGGGGGGTATTGCACCGCGATGAAATGGAGTGACAGAGAAGTCCGAAGGGTTCACGACGGCATCACGGCAACGGCGTAGGCTCTGTGTTGGTTTAACGCAGAACCTTAAATCAGGCGTTACTGCCTTTTACATGACTGCTCCAACAAAGCAGAACCTCGAGTAAAAGGCCTGATAAATGTTCTGAACTTATATATCTCTAGTCAGGGCCGGCCCAAGCCTCCATGGGGCCCGAAAGCAAAATTTGATTTTGGGGTTTATTGATCATTCACACACCCACCATAAACTTATTTCATGTTCTTCCCTGTCATTACAAATACACTTGTAAAACTACTGTAGATGTACCTCTGTTCACAACGCCACCCTCATGTAGTCCCCTCAGTACATTTACCACCAAGACCGTCTGCCTGTCTGGTGACAGGGACATGGTGAGGTGAGACTACCATAAAAACTAGAGCGTCCGTGGCAGCACCGGTCTTGTTGACCCCACGCCCCCAGGTCTACACCTCGGACGTCTTCTGGGTGTGAGGATTGTACTGTACATGCCTGAAGGGCGTGGACCTCTTGGCCATGTGGTCGGCCTATGCCGGGTGGCTGGTGCTCGGCTGGGTCCTGATGTGTCGCTGTGGGTTTCCTGATTGGCCACGGTTACATGATGTTTTTTAATTCGGATTTAATTATTCCGAATTAAATAATTCCGAATTAAACTATTTTCCTTCGAGTTTACATGGAGGTAGTTATTCAGAATTAAGGTTTACATGGAAAACACGTTTGATCAACTTTATCCAATTCTGCTTAAGGTCTGGGGGTTGGGAAGGGTTCTGATTGGATAGGGGGCGGAAGTTACGTCTACCGGAAGAAAAACAAACTTAGCCACTTAGCCGCTAAATCTTTGAAAAGCTCACAATTTTTATGTTTCCTGCCATCTGTATGGAGCTAGAACAGTCTCATAATTCACAAATGCACAGGACAAGTTTTACAAATGCACAGACCGATTTGCAAATACACACACCGTTTCACACGTGCACAGGACAAGTTTTACAAATGCACAGACCGATTTGCAAATACACACACAGTTTCACACGTGCACAGAACAATTCACACGTGCGTAGGACAAGATATACAAATGTATTTTTGATGCACACACAAATATAACCTGATTTACAAATGTTTTTTTGTCTGTGAGCTGTGCTGGATTTGTGTGTGAGTTTTGAGACTCCCCTGACGTGACTCGATCCACAAATAGGTTTTTTTTTAACACGGAAGGATCTGCAACCAATCAGATGTCTTCCTTTGTTCCAGCCAATCATAAGAGCGCACCCACGTGGGGGACGCAGAGCAGTGGATAAAACACGACTTACTCTAAACCAATCAGATTAAAGGGGCGGATACACCTGCTGTTTGAACTGCGTTAGCGCCGTTCGCTTAGAAAAGTGATTAATATTTCAAGTTGGTGGAGTAAAGATAAATAAACAGCAACAGGAGATAAAAGATAAATAAACAGAATGGAGAGGAGATCACTGTTCTGATTTTCTAGTGATCCCCGTAAAGAAAACAGCGCAATCGGAGATGGTTTGTCGGGCCGTTCAACCAGAGCCGTCAGGAGACTGCACTCCAAGTCCTGCTGATGCAGCAACTGATGATGAGAAACAGCGGAGATATTTATGTATTTGAACTGTCTTTCAGGAGAACGAGCCTGTTGACGGGGGTGAATATTGCTGCAGTCGCGTTCTGGCTCTGGCCGCGAGTGTCACTGGTGCCGGTCAGACACCAGCTGACCACAGTGACCAGACGTGGAGGTCAGAAACAAGCAGCTGTTATCCTCACATTCATGATGTGACATCGCCACCACACAGAGACAAACATGTGTCAAAACAGCGGCGGCAGATCAACACATTCCCGGTGCAGAGTCATGCTCATGGGAAGATGCAGCCGTGATGATGCTGGTCGGGGTTTAGTCCACCGATCATCAAACATCTGAGCTGGATACAGAGGTTCTTCGGTTATCAGTCGACTGATACCGACTTTACTCCAGATATTTCGGTAAATTAATCTCCTGACATGTGCGTGCTGCTCCACCTGGCGCTGCAGCTCGTCCCCGTCAGGTAGCAGCCAGCTGTCTGCTGTCTGTCTGGTTCTGAGCTCAATCAGCGGGACAGTAATACGTCGTGAAACCAAACGGAGCAAATAAATAAATATCCCCGCTGTTTCTCATCATCAGTTGCTGCATCAGCAGGACTTGGAGTGCAGTCTCCTGACGGCTCTGGTTGAACAGCCCGACAAACCATCTCTGATCGCGCTGTTTTATTTACCGGGATCACAAGAAAATCAGAACAGTGATCTCCTCTCCATCCTGTTTATTTATATTTTATCTCCTGTTGCTGTTTATTTATCTTTACTCCACCAAATTGAAATATTAATCACTTTTCTAAGCGAACGGCGCTAACGCAGTTCAAACAGCAGGTGTATCCGCCCCTTTAATCTGATTGGTTTAGAGTAAATCGTGTTTTATCCACTGCTCTGCGTCCCCCACGTGGGTGCTCTCTTATGATTGGCTGGAACAAAGGAAGACATCTGATTGGTTGCAGATCCTTCCGTGTTAAAAAAAAACCTATTTGTGGATCCAGTCACGTCAAGGGAGTCTCAAAACTCACACACAAATCCAGCGCAGCTCACAGACAAAAAAACATTTGTAAATCAGGTTATATTTGTGTGTGCATCAAAAATACATTTGTATATCTTGTCCTACGCACGTGTGAATTGTTCTGTGCACGTGTGAAACTGTGTGTGTATTTGCAAATCGGTCTGTGCATTTGTAAAACTTGTCCTGTGTATTTGTGAATTATGAGACTGTTCTAGCTCCATACATCTGTTCTTTTAATTATTTCCCTCCAAGCTATTTATTAAATAAATCGTCTCTGCTTTTGACCACCGTTTACTGCATGCTGCCATTTTGACCAATACTTTCGAAAACAAGCCCAGCGCGGAATATAAGCGTCATTGCGACAGACAGGCGAGGGAACGAGCAGCGTAGAAAGACCTGAATTAATTTAAAGCGGAATGAGTGTATACATGATCGCGGAATTATTCTATTCGGAATTTAAATCGGAATAAGCCAGCCACTTACTTCGGAATTAAGTTTAATGGCCATTTTCATTCGGAATTAGGTATTTACATGGTAATTTTTACTAATTTTAAATCTGATTTAATTTTAATTCTGAATTAAAGAGGAATTAAACTTCCCATGTAAATGCACTCATTGTCTTCTGCGGTCATGACAGATGGATGGGGCTTCCCTCTGTTGCCTGCTGGGAGGGGGCGGGGCTTGCTGGCAAGGGGTTTCCTCCTGTCCCTCTTCCGGTCCTCCATGGAGCTGCTGGAGGTCTGGGTTCGGGTTTCTTCCTCGTCTGCTTCTGGTCTCTTGGGTGGCGTGGTTGTGTTAGAGGTTTCTTCCTGTCAAAGGGGACCTTTTCTTCCCACAGCCGTCTGGTGCTGGATCAGGACAGGGGTTGGAACCAAGACAAGTTTTTTTTTTTCTTAGTGAATTAATAATTATTATTATTTTATTGGTTTGGTATTGATTTGACTCATTTGTAATTAGTTTAACTGTATTGGTGAGATGCCTGTAGACATGGTGTATAAATAAAGCTGCATTTGAATTGATCAAAACTGTTTTCTCCCTTATTGGTATGACAATATTGGATCATATCAACCTATATCTGCAATCAGGATATGTGCCACAGGTTTTGAAAGTCTTCTTATGGCCTCAGATGAGGGATTAGTGTCCATACTGTTTCTACTGGACCTCAGTGCTGCTTTTGACACTGTAGATCAGCATTTTACTGCACAGGTTAGAGCATGTTGTTGGGATTAAAGGGACAGCTCAATGTTGGTTTAAATCATATTTATCTGACAGGTTCCAGTTTGTTCATGTACACCAGGTTTCTTCAGAACATTTGAGGGTTTGCTATGGTGTCCCACAGCGTTCAGTGCTAGGGCTAATCTTGCTCAGTTTATACATGCAGCCATTGGGAAGTATAACCCAGAATCACAGCATACATGTTCATGGCTATGCTGATGATACGCAGCTCTATTTATCAGTTGTGGTTGGTCCATATAGGTGTTCTTAGATTGGATTCTGCTAATATCGCTGGTTGATGAACGCGTGTTTAACATGCATTGGGAAATGTGAACGCATGGCGTGTTGTCACCTCGGGCCTGAAAACAGTCGGGAGGCCTTATCCACGTAACATAATGTCACTTGTGTTGGCGTGTACAATGACGTATTGTCCTACATCAGCAGGAATTATACACCGTCAGACAGGTGTCATTTTCAAAATGAAGATGAATGAACATCTAAATTAGCATTTTTTTTGTCCGGGTTCTGCTTCTTGCAAATTCCTGCTTTGTCATTTTGTTGGCCACTTGTTCCAATAATGAACCATCATCCTTTATGGTTCTGGAAATACGCCGGTTTATAGCGTCCTCGGCTCCAAAGGTCGTGGATCTCCTCGTCTCCCCAGTTACTCATCTTGTAAATATAAATCCTACCTGTGACGTCCTGCTGCTGCTGCTGCTCTCATCAGCTGTTTCCTTATTTTATAAAATAATAATAAAAAAATAAAAAACTTCCGTGGTGAGTTGGTCTCAGGGTACGTGATCTACAAACCCCTCCCACGACCCGCCACCCCGGGTTAGTTCTGTTCACATTAGACCTGACTCGCGGTTAAGATGACTCTTGGAGGGGAGTTATGGGCGGGGTAGCTGGACACGACCCCCGGGTCGGTCAATATAAAAGGGGCGACCGACATGATAGATCAGCTCGTTATCTGTGGGGTATGGATGTGGGGTACTTTAATAACCTCAGAACTTTGACATGTTAACATTTATGTGCGTGCATAAACTATAACTTAATAAGGAGGAGTCTGGCCTCATGACACAATCCTACACATTTGCAAATGTGAGAAAAATCCACCCACTGAGCAGTCATTTGCTTTCTGGGATTTTAATTATTTACCTTTAACTTACATTCAGAAAACAAAGCAACCATTTTTGGCTCTGTTGTGAGTCACTTTAACAGAAAGATGAAACAACAGAAATATGCCTTTATCACTGTGTCTGTCCATCATTGAAGCTCTGTTTCATGTTTATATGATAGATTATCAGCTGTGAGGGCTAAAAGTAACAAAAACGAAGAGAAGTCTCCAACCAGTCACAATCGAGAGGGTGAGTACTAGAGGGCGGCATTGGGACTTTGTTTATTTTATGTTATTTATTAGTGTTATTTGAGCCACTTACAGCCTACTCTCATTGCTATAACGTCAACTACATAATTGATGCGTGCGCGAAAGGCGAAATAGCTTGTGCGATGATGACAATTATGGATTTGCATCTAACTTTCTGTCAGGTGATCTATGAACTGTCAATTATCCATCAAGCTCCACAATTATCATGTTAACATTAAATCAGATGGATTTGTCTGGGACATTTCTCTTGCTGGACGGGAGAAGACACAAAATCAATGCATCTCTATTATTGTGCAGGCATGAATTCTCAGAGTTTTGCGGATGCGGGGGGGAGTGTAACACACACGTTACGGGTGGTAATGGTCAGAAATTCAGCGGGAGCGGGATAAAGAAAACAGTCCCGCTCTAGTGAGTAACTCCTACGCCGGTGTCCGTCAGAAACTCACTCCCTTTCACTTTAGAATTAAATGGATTCAACATTATTCTTTACTGTTGACATTTTTATCTGAGGAAAGTTCTTTCACACATTTCAATGATTATTTCACAGGTTTGCTGTCAAAGTTAAGATCTTTGGTCCACTGTTGATCCTCAGAGATTCAGCTGCTTTTGGACCAAATCACCTGTTTGAGGTGACATCACCTCTTGCCCCTTGAGGCGGCAGTGGCTCAGGTGGTAGAGCGGTCGTCCAATGACCAAAGGATTGCTGGTTCGAAACTCGCTCCCACTGAGTCATCTGTTGTTGGGTCCTTGGGCAAGACCCATCCCCCTCCTTGCCTCCAGTGAGGCATCGCTGGTGTGTGAATGTTGCAGCAGTGGTCGGACAGGCCGTTGGCTGCCTCATGCAGCTGTGGCTACACATGAAGTTCATCATACCAAGTATGAATGAGGAGTGAATGAATAATACACAACCATTGTAACGTGACCTTGGGTTTCCTTGAAAGGTGCTATATGCAAGTTTTTATTGTTATCACACTGGTCGTCCACCTCCTGACCAGCACGAGAGCCCTCTCTCTTCTTCTATAATGTGTTTGTTATCAAATGTGATCAAGATGACGATGAGAAACTTACAGGATGTTTGGATATACTTCCTATAAATATAGAGTCATGTAAATACAACAATCATGCATTTTCCATCAGATGAGGGTGGAGAGAGTCATCCAAGAGAGACCCGAGTCGGTCGCTGCTCCTCCACAGGTTCATCTGGACACCCCCATGAAGAGGAGTGTCAGGGATGTCTAACCAGAGTCCCTAAGGCAGATCCTGGACATGCAAGAGGTTCCATCTCTCAATATGCTTCTGGAAGGTCTGGAGGAGGTGGATGGAGTGAGGAGGGTCTTGACGTTTCTGCCTAGACTGCTGACCCTTCCTCTTAGCTGGAGTCTTCACAGCTCATCCGCTACAGTCTAAAACCAGCGAGAACACCTGAAAACACAACACACGGACAGAAAAACGACCGAAACTTCAGAGGTCAGTAAAAAGACGAAAAGATGACGTCGCAGTCATTTACGCTGACATCACTACGGCCTCAACTGTCAGTCATCACTACGGGCAGGGCTGAGCATAAACTTCACAAAATGCACCTAAAAAAAAAGAGACTGAACGAACCAATCAGAATGATTGATCATACCATCATCTGACTTGGATCAGGGGAAGTCCTTCCATTCCCAGGTCGTCTGGTTGGTCCCGAATTCTCTCTGCAGAAGAAAGACAAGACCGTCAGAGATGACGTCAACCAGGTTTGACCTTCGTCTGACTCTCAGCTTCATACTGACGTCTGACTCTGACAACCACTGTCGTCTCTCTGCGGCACTTTTCCTCTCGGCTGCAAACTTCACATCTGTATGTCCCTGAGTCTCCGACTGTGGGCTGTTTCAGAGTCAGAGTCAGGTCCCCAGATTCTAGCGGGTCTTCATTCATCTCTGTTCGGTCTGTGAAAATCGGGTTCTGGTCTTCGGGATGCTCAGAGCCATTCTGGTACACGTGGACCTTCATGTGTCGAGGTTCATAGCGGATCCACTCCACTCTGGTGTCTTTGGGGAGACCGGCTGTTGTTATGAAGGGCAGCTGGACAGACTCCGCCCCCTCCTCCACCTCCATCTGTCGGTCTGAGAGGACAACAAAGTAAACATCAGCTGCAGTTGAAGACGTTGCGATATTTATATCTGGGGACCGTCTGAACTAAACCAGTTCCATCCAGATGTGGATACCGGCTGAATTAAATCAGGCTAATCCAGATGTGAAGACCATTTGAACTAAAGCCCACATCTGGTTCAATCCAGATGGGGGGACCATCTGACCAACACAGGTTTAATCCAAATATGAAGACTATCTGAACTAAACCAGTTAAATAGAATATATAAAAACAAACACAATGGCAAGGCGTGTAACTATATCTTTATCTTTTTCAATTTGATTTAAAATGAAGTTTTAAGAGTAATAAAGACCTTTTCTGGTCTTTTGTCCCGATTACCTAACACAACCAATTGATGGCAAAGCAAACCTGGATGTGAGGGTTGGGGGTTAGGGTTAGAGTGTTCACCACTGTTAATCGTCCTCTCTTCATCATCCATCCATCTGTTATATATCCATCCATCCATCTATCCTTCCATCATTTATCCATCCATGCACAAGTTATCATTCAACCATTAGTTATCTATCATCCATCCATCCATCCACCCATACATACATACATACATTACCTACCTATCTATCATCCATTCATTATCTATCTATCCATCCATCCATCCATACTGTACATACATCATTTCATTATCTATTCATCCATCATCCATCTGTTATCTGTCTATCATCCATTTATCCATCTTTCTGTTATCTATCCATTCATTCATTTGTCCATTTATCCATCCATCGAGTATCTATCATCTATCCATCTGTTATTTATCCATCCATCTTTTATCCATCTGTTGGGCGTCGCCCATATGCCCATGTGAACTCTGAACTTATAAATGTATGTGAACAATTTCAGGATTATGAAGACCAGTAAAGCCAGACTTTGGCCCTTCTTCCTGAAGTCAGAGTTTATGACCCCCTGCTGCTAACTTCTGGTTATCTCGGCCTGGCTCGAGATAGTCCGTTTACGACCCCCGCTGCATGGCCCAGATCACAGCAGGACGGCGAGGACCCAGGAGACCAGGCCTCGGAGGGGGGTGCTGCCTCTTTGAACAGACCCAAAAGCTATAAATACCAGCAACCCTCCCTTTGCCTGAAACCCGCTTTAATGTGCCTCCTAGAATGGCCGCCTTGCCATGAACTACAACCCCCAACATGCCTTGCGTGGGGGGCGGCGCCTACAAGCGGCACGCATCCAATCACAAACGAGGCACCGATGACGTCACCGCAGCGCGCGTAGGATCAAAACCCTGCCGCTGCTCCCTTTTTCTCTCTCTTCTGACCAACCTTCCGTCCTGAGCAGCTGGATCTTTGGCTGCGGGCCAAAGATCCCATCTCCCTTCTCCCCCCCGGCTGGGGGGAGGCGGAAGGCCCGCAACGGACCGGGCCTGCGGAGCTCCGGCTCCCGTTGACTCTTGGTCTCAACTTTTCATCCGGAGCTCCGACTCCCACTTCACGTGTCCCCGGTCCCTGGGAGCTGGAAAGGGGGGGAGAGCCGCTTCGAAGCTCGGCCCCAATCCAGGGTGAGACCCGTTCCTCTGTCCTAACTTCTCTCTCTGCTTTTGAGTTCACCTGAAAGGACCTGTGGCCAGCTTGCCCAGCGCAGACCGAGACGCATCCCGCGCTCATCAGCCCGACTGTAACCCGCACGTCCCAGAAGTGGACTGGCCCCGCGCGCACCCGAGACGACGTGATAGCCTCCGGACCGGGGGGGGGAGCGCCGGCTGCTTCACGCTGCACCACCGTCCTCTTTTGATTCCAGAGTCGGGAGGAGGAGCGGTAGAGGCGGGAGACCTCTTGGATCGGACTCCGACTAAAGACCCGGCAGGAACCCCTGATCGGCCCCCGGAGACCCGAGGAGGCGTGAGGTTTTGAGACCTGGGTGTATTAGTTTAACTGGGAGTGTTTCAGAGCTAAATCTGTGTTCAGAGCTGAGATTACATCAGCATCATTATCATGACTGTTGTCATTAATTTGTAGTCACCACTTTCTGCTAGTCATTCATGCTTTAAAGCGCCGTTTCGCCAGTTGATCACGGTTTAAACACCGGGATCACCATCCGGTCTGATTGCACGTGGCGTGGTTACAGTCCCGCCATCTTTGAAAACCGCAGCCATCTTTATGCAGCCACAATGTTTTACACCGTAGATGTTCTTTATCATCTTTGTTATTGCTTTGATTTCTTTTTTTTTCATTCCATGCATTTAACTTTCATTTCATTTTTATTGATTGTTGTTTTTCTAGTTAGTTAATGGTTTTATAATAATGTTGTGTGCCGTCAGGATTTATTGGGTATCTATTTACATCTTCTTTGATACCCGTATGTAAATAAATTCTGATTGATTTTTAATGAGTGGTTTCTGTTATTTCATACAAGATTTGGTCACAAACTGATTGTTTAAGCAGAGCCAGTGCTCGGATCTCACTCCTTCAATTATTCTTTAAGTGATAGTAAGATTTGCTGTTCTGCAGGATAATCCTAATCATATGAGACTGATTTTCTGCTGTTTAGTTATCATTTTTCCCTGGATTAAGGCCCCGGGGTGGTGCCCCTACGAGAATTATTATCATTTTGGTAACTCAATTTGATAAATAGTCAACTTTATTAATTATTAATAATTCTTTAATAGAATTATCATTAGCCTTCGATAACTGACCAGCCAAGCTACCTGAGTTGCACAACACATCCATCCAATTATCTAACCATCCATCAATCCGTTATCTCTTTCCATCCATCCATCCGTCCATGATCTATCTTTCCATCCATCCATTATCTATCAGTCCATCCACCATTTATCATCTATCCATCTTTTATCTATCCATCTATCCATTTATCCATCCGTTATCTATATCTACTTATTCTCGTTCAGCATTTCGGGGATTTGCTCATTTTGTTTTGGGTTTGTCTTCCGACCCAAGTGGAGACTTCTGGTACGGCATATACTGGCTGCATAGAGTTGAAATAAGCAATGTTCACAGCACCTCTGGCTGAGTAGAGATCAGACATGGACGCTGGGTTAGACTTCAGGTATGTCCCAGGTCTAACTCAGAACTTACTGATAACTTTGAGCAGCACCGTCTTCTTTCTGGAGACAGTCGTGCTGGTGACGCTGCAGATGTATCTGCCCGTGTCTCTGTCTGTGGGGTATTTCAGCGTCAGACTGATGTCTCCAGCCTTCAGGTGGTCATTGGGAATCTCTGTCCGGCCTCTGTAAAACTGGTCCTGCTGGTCCTTCTGCTCACAGCCGTTCTGGCATTTCAGAACCGTCATCGGGGGTTCAGGATCGTATCTCCACCAATTAACTTGAGCATCTTCAGGCAGGTCAGGTGTTGTTCTGAAGGGCAGCAGGACAAACCTCTCCCCCTCCTCCGCCTCCAACTGACAGACTGAGAGAACAACAAAGAAGAACATGAGATGGAGAGAAATACAGCAGCTCTGAGGGTAAAGGCCTGTGAGAGGACTTGGCAGCTGCAACACATGTATGGGAAACGAAAACTAATAATCGCCTCGGACAGGTAACCAGTGCTATAACTGCACTAGAAGGACAAGTGGCTGAAGTTAAACAGGACCTCTCGGAGCACACTAAACGCATCAGTGAAGGGGAGAATCGAATGATGGCAGCAGAGAAGGGACTTAAGAGGATGTGAGCAGTACTCGAGTTGTAAAAAAAAGTCAGGGGGGATGGTGGATTTTATCATACGGGGACAGATAATTTGTGCTGATTACAAATAATATAATATATTACAAATAATAGCAGTGACCAAAACACCTGCAGAAATACTGCAGGAATGACAATAGCAGAAGTTAAATGCAGCCTTCTGTAAGCTTTAAATATCCACTGGGCTTACATCAAATACATCAAAACACAACAATAAAAAACAGTTTTCTGAACTTATCAATATGACTCTGTCCTTCACAGGATAAGTAAAATGGATCACTAGAAAAACTCAAAATCTTAACAAGAATATTTGTCTTATTTCTAGTTAAAATGTCTCATTTTAGTAAAAAAATGTCATTACACTTAAAACAAGACTCGTCACTGGAAAAAACTACAATTTTCACCTGTTTCAAGTAGATTTTCACTTGAAATAAGTAGAAAAATCTGCCAGTGGAACAACATTTTTTTGCTTGTAATGAGAAGATAAATCTTGTTCCACTGGCAGGTTTTCCTACTTATTTCAAGTGAAATTTTACTTGAAACAGGTGAAAATTGTCAAATAAGTTATTTTTCTGGTGTTATTTTTCTGGTGATGACTCTAAATGTTGAAATAGCAGTAAAACCACATTCATTGATGAAATGACATAAGGGATGGAAAGGAGGGATGGGAGTTTTACAGGGGGATGATTTTGACTGTTTTTATTTCAGGGGGGATGCCATCCCCCCTCATCCCCCCTCAACTCGAGTACTGGATGTGAGCTGATTTCAACTTTAAAACAGCTGACACAAGTGGAGGCGACTTGGAGAACGGGATCTCTTTGGTACAGGACTTTTCAGCAGAAACAATGCGGAGGCGTCGGTAATTCAACACGGCCAGAAAGCTGTTCGCTGAGATGGGGAAATTTCGGGGACCCCAGCTAAACCCCTGCAAGATGAGATTGGTCCGTGACGGGAAAGTCTTCCATCTTCTCTTCTTCGCGTGAAGCGGAGGAATTTCACTGTGAGATTCAACCTAAAGATTAACGTCAAGCCTTTGACAGGATCGATTGGGTTTCCTTTTTAACATGCTCCCACTGTTTAAAATTGGTGTGAATTTTCTAAGCTGGATAAAGTTCTTGTATACAAACCCAAGTGCGGAAATATTTACCAATAATAATGTCTCTAAACCATTTACTGATCAACAACCACCGATCAACAAGACAAGGGTGTCCGCTATCGCCTTTGCTATTTGTGTTGGCTATTGAGCCCTTGGCCATGGCCACAAGAGCTCATAAAGACATCACAGGTATAAATATTGGAGGATATGAGCATCCCATAGCTTTATACGCAGATGACATGATTATTTTTTTAACAAACTTAAAAGATAGTATACCCCAATTAATGAATTTCATAGAAACATTTGGCAACATATCAGGGAATGAAATAAACAATTCCAAATCCGCACGTATGTTTTTGAATGACAAGGAAAGACTGCAGCCCATTATAAATACACCATTCACAGCCACTAAAGAAGGTTTTACATATTTGGGGGTTAAAGTCAGTCCTGTTGTGAAACAAATAGTTCCTTTAAATTATGACCCCCTGGTGGACGGGGTGAGGGAGATGCTGAATCGATGGAGCAGGATGCCTATATATATATGATTGGTCGCATAAACATAATACAAATTTTGGTCTAACCAAAGTTTCTATATCTATTTCAATCACTTATGCTTCCTTTACCCTAAACCGTTTTTCATAACATTAATAATATATAGAACCAGTTCATCTGGAATGACAAAAAAGCCAGGCTACAACCAAAACTATTATATTTACATTATGAAAGAAGGGGGCTTCAGCTCCCCAAGCTAAAACTGTATTACTGGGCAGCCTATATTGTTTTGTACCCGGGAGAGCAGATGGTGGATTCAGGATGTGGTTTAACAAAAGATGCTGCAAAAATTTGGGATTTTTATGCAAAGGGTAGCTTGATGTCATATAATGATCCGTATGAGAAATATGATATTCCAAGAACACATTTCTTTAAATACCGTATTTTTGCGACCATTAGGCGCATATAAACGTCGTTTTTTTTTTTTAAATGTACCGCGCACCCAATGACGCAATGCACCCATTGTATTATTGTAAGGCGGACGTAATTGAGGCCTCCATGAGAAGTTAAAGGGGGAAGGGGGGCGCGTGAATTGCCCGTGATTGCCCGGCGGCGGGCTCCGTGGCGGGACACCTGGAGCGGACGCGGCGACTTCTCGCTACCGAGAAGGAGACGCAGCTCCTGGGTGAGCTGCGCCGCAGTGCGGCCGGAAGGCCGGAGGAACCGCCCGACCAAGCGGCAGCCGACGTGTCCCTGCTCGGTCGGCAGGCTCCGCCATTTACTGTTGATAGATTGTAGATGCGTGGGCTGACATGTCTGCTGGGCTGGACTATTGTTCGAGCAAAAGCCGGCATCATTTCCGAGGGGTCACTGCGCGCTTGGCTCGTGTCCGTCGCAGCGCTGATCAGTTCTCCCGGTCTCAGCGCGATCAGGCTCGGATGAGGAGAGGGTGCGCCTTTCCACACGGCGCGCCGTATGGTCGTCAAAATATGGTACCTCCAACTGAAACATTTTATTTTATCCATCCATAAACATCTGTCTGTGCCTCCACTATGTAAAATCAAGAAATTGACTCTATCCCACATGGATGGCAGAGGACAATTTTCACTGTTCTATGGTTTAGTGTTTTAACATCAAAGATTCATTTTCCAAAAAGATGGAGGCATGGATAATTGATTTAAAGGAGGATATCCAAGAAGCTGACTGCAAAGGGGCTTGTTTTTAGGCTCAGACCCCGTCGGTTAATACCAAATATAAGCTGCTACAATATAGGTGGTTAATGCGCACTTATATTACACCTTGCAGATTGACTCACATACAACCTAATGTACCTGATATTTGTGTGAAATGTAGAGAAGAAAAGGGTTACTTGCACTGCTGTGATCTTTGTATTTATCATTGTTTTGTTTAATTATTATTTATCTACATTATTGTTACCATTATTATTTTTATTCATTAATTATTATTTTATGCCAGATTGGGGTATACTGTATTAAAATGTCCATGTTTAAATGTCAATGTTTAAATTGATAAGAAAATCGCAATAAAAATATGTTTAAATAAAAAAAGGTTACTATAAAAACTTATGTTCAGATCACATGACCGAACAAACCACTGATCCATATCTACAGTACTTGCCTTTGACCCGGATCTTCACCTGCTGCTGCATCAGGATGTTCCCCTCCCCACTGTAGACGGTGCAGGTGTAGCAATTGTTGTCTCTGTCTGTCGGACTTTTCAGGGTCAGACTGAGGTCTCCAGTTTCCAGCAGGTCTTTCTTCATCTCTGTTCTGCATCTGTACTTTTGATTCTGTTCCTCAAGCTGGTCAGAACCGCTGTGAAACACGTGGACCTTTGTGATCCAGATGTCAACACGGGTCCATTCAACTGTCACGTCTTCAGACAGGTGACCTGTGGCTCTGCAGGGGAGGTGAACAGACTCCACCCCCTCCTCCTCATCCACCTGGGGAACTGAGAGACATTAACCACAAGGTCAGCGGGACAGAAACGCAGCAGTAACACAGAATCAGTCAGAATTTTCAGTCCATGTGAAGGTTGTTAACAAGTGGTAGGCAGTCTTATCAATCAGGTCGTTTTTTTCTCAGCAGGGATCCAGGGTGAATGAGGTTTTTCCTGAGGTACTGATGGCTCTGTATGTTGTCGGGTTGTCTTGGTTGTTCCTCTGCAACATCAGGGGCAATGTCTTTGGATCGACTGACTTTAAACTTTCAAAGTGGGCAATACATTCTTAAAAATCAGTTCAAAAGCAAACAGGGAGCCAACAAAGAAATGTCAAGACTGAATTACTATTACTAAACTGTGGTGAACACCCAAGTAAGGCAGGCCGTCAAGCTGAAGAAGGAGTCCTACAAGGCTTGGTTAGCCTTTCAGACTCCGAAGACAGCTGACACGAATCGGCAGCCCACCTGCAGCTCAGTGTTTGCTGAGGTAGTTTATTAACTACCTCAGATATTAATAAAAGGCCATATGGCCCAGCCCTAGCGCCTTATATATGATGATTACGGTAATTTCTGTTACTGTGGTCAGGGGGATTGTGGGTACTGTAGTTGGTGTCACCGAAGTAACAGCGCTAAAACCAGCAGGAATCGTCACAGACATTCATGACGACAGCATCAACACCGATTATTTTGTTATATATAATAAAGTTCGACTTACATTACTTTTCTTCTTGTTTTGTTTTTTTTTTTTGCATTTGCTGTAGCATTTTGTAGCATTTCCTGTAGCGCAACTCCATCAGGTAGATACGTTACTCAACCCCAGCCATTATAGTACGGTATCTTACCGTATATTCTGCGTGCCTTATAATGCAGTGCGCCTTATAAATGAAGAGGGTTTTAAAATAGGCAATTTATTGAAGGTTTGCCTTATAATACGATGCGCCTTATGGTGTGGAAAATACGGTAGTTATTGTTGGGAAGCTACATGGTTTGTGGATGTCATTATTGAATCTCAAACTACAGTTGATTTGAAAGACCTTCAAATCAAACATGCAAAAGTAATTTTCCCATCAGAACTGACCTTTAACTGTGAGTTCCACTTGTTTCTCCATCAGTGAGTCTCCCTCCTTGCTGGAAACGATACAGGTGTAGGTGCAGCTATCTCTGTCTGTTGGGTATTTCAGGGTCAGACTGAGGTCTCCAGTCTCCAGAAGGTTTTTCTTCATCTCCGTCCGACCTCTGTACCACCAGTGTTGTTCTTTTTTCTGGTCAGAGCTGTTCAGATACACATGGACCGTCCTACTGGTTCCGTCCCTCCACTCCACTTTGGCATGTTCTGGCAGATCAATTGTGGCTTTGCAGGGCAGTTGGACAGACTCCACTCCTGAATCCACCTTCACCTGAGAATCTGAGAGGAAAACAAACCATATCAGTATTAAAGTTTTCCGACCAACACAACCCTTTCAGCAGGAGTTGCTGACATATTTGACGGCTCTCAGTTGCAATAGCAACCGTATGGGACCACTAATCGTCCCATACGGTTGAATAGACCCCTGAATAGACCTTACCAGGAAGACATATGAGTGTGATTCTTCTATAGTTGGAGCACACCTTCCTGTCCTCCTTCTTGAAGAGAGGTACCACCATACCAGTCTGCCAATCCAGAGGCACTTTCCCCAATGTCCATGTGACGTTGCACAGGTGTGGCAGGGTGGAGGAGCAGCAGCCACTCAGGTGATGGGTCACAGGTGTGTCCCATCAACCTCTCCACCCTGCCTGACTTCATAAGGCATGGCTGCACAGCAGCAAGGGGGCTGTGAAGGAGCTGAAGCACGTGTGTCCTGTGTGTTGGGTGGAATAAAAAGTGGTTGTGCACTGAAACTCCGTGTCCTCTCTATCCTGTCGGTCGGGCCCCGTAGCACTCGCCCTGCTACAACAGGTATGTCAACCAAGTCAGCCCCACAACATCCAGAGCCTTGAGGAACTCAGGCCGGATCTCATCCACCCCTGGCACCTTGCCACCTAGGAGTTTCTTCCACTTCCACCACCTCAGTAACCTCAACCCCAGAGATAGGAGAGCCCACCTCCAAGTTCAAAGGCCCTGCTTTGTAGGAAAATGTGTCAGTTGGATTGACAAATTCATCAAAGTATTCCCCTTCACCAACTCAGGACATCCTAAATTGCGGTCAGCAGAGCGTTGTTCTCCATGTCCTCTCCAAACTCCTCCCGTGCCCATGTTTTTGTCTCAGAAAGCGCCAAAGCTGCATGACACTTGGCCTGTCATTACTTGCCCATTGTTTTTGGAGTCCTAAAGGCCAAAAGGGCTTGATGTGTGCCTGTGTGGAGAGGTCTGCAGAACATCACCCGGTTCAGAAGAACAGCTCCAGGCCCTGCAGGAAGCCTCAGGCTCGCGAACCGCCTGAACAGCTTTTATTGCAAGTTCGAAGATCAGGCCAGCAGCACACCACCACCAACCTCACACCCCACCCCCCCATCTACACCACCACCACCCCCCTCCAGCTTATTCAAAATGCTGCGACCAGAATTCTAACAAAAACCAAGAGGTATGGACACATCACTCCTGTTTTATCCTCTCTTCACTGGCTCCCTGTTAAACAAAGAGTAGATTTTAAAGTACTTCTTATTGTCTTTAAATTTATGAATGGCTTAGATTCTTCCTACATGGTTGACATGCTGACTGAATACATACCGGACATATCCCTTAGGCCCCGTTTACACGGAGCAAAAACGGAGGAGTTTTCATGCGTTTTGGCCGTTCGTTTACACGAAAACGAAGCTCAAAGTCACCAAAAACGATCATTTCTGAAAACTCCGGCCAAAGTGGAGATTTTCAAAAACTCTGTTTTCACGTTTGCGTCTAAACAGAGGAAAACTGAGATTTAGGCTTCAGAACGTCACATTATGCAACAGAAACGGCAGCGTCATGTGTGCGACCTGTGTTTACAATTAGTTTGACCACCATCAATATTTTCTTGTATTTTACCTGTTTTATATTCTAAAGTCACACTTAAAAGTAACTCCACTTCTCTGTCACTCCAAACGAAAGACTCTCGTTCCGTCTTGGAAGTAAAGCCTGAATTATGGTCCCGCGTTAAATCGACGCAGAACCTACGGCGTAGGGTACGCGGCGATGCGCGCCATACGGTGTGCGTCGCCGCGTACCCTACGCCGTAGGCTCTGCGTTGTTGTAACGCGGAACCATAAATCAGCCTTAACTGGAAGTTACAAGTGTCATTTGTTGATGTTTTTTCCAGGATTCTGATTGGCTGGCATGACGTTAACAGCGTATTTATGCGGATTCGTGTAAACGAAGAGATTTTGAAAACGATCTTGTGTAAACGATGGAATTTTTCAAAACGTAGAGGGGGAAATATCCGTTTTTGTAAATACCCGGCTATGTGTAAACGGGGCCTTAGATCATCAAATAAGAGTCTTCTCATCATACCTAGAATTCACACTAGATCTGCTTATGGTGCTTTCAGTCACTATACGGTCCTACTCTCTGGAATTCCTTGCCGCAGGAACTAAGGTCTGCTCCAACAGTGCCCTCTTTCAATAGCAGACTAAAAACGTACCTTTTTGCACAGGCGTTTGAGTAAACTCTACATGATTGGCTGGGTGATCGCACTTTTGTTAAAATGGAATTATGGTTGTTATTGTTGTTTTTCTCTTGTCATACTTTTGTCTGTTTCTGTTATTGTAAACTTGTAATTTTGTTTATTTGTTTGTTTATGTATTTGATCACATTGAGTCCATGCTCATCATGTGAAATGTGCTTTATAAATAAATTTGCCTTGCCTTGCCTTTCCTTGCCCCCACCCCCCAGCTGCACCACCATCACCCCCCACACCTCCCCCAGTTGCCTGCATATTCACACCTCACCACAGCCAACCTACCTCTGTCTACCCGCTCTCCCCCCACCTGACACCCTGCCTGCACTTCAGATCTGTGAGGAGGAGGTGTGTCGGCTGTTCAGGAGGCAGAAGGTCAGGAAGGCTCCAGGCCCAGACGCCGTGTCCCCCTCCTGCCTGAGAGCCTGCACCGAGCAGTTGGCTCCCACATTCACACGAATCTTCAACCGGTCCCTGGAGCTGTGTGAGGTGCCCGCATGCCTCAAAAGCTCCACCATCATGCCAATCCCCAAGAAACCCACCATCATAGGAATAATTGACTACAGGCCTGTCGGCCTGACATCTGTGGTCATGAAATCCTTTAAACGGCTGGTGTTGGGCCACCTGAAGGACATCACAGGCTCCCTGCTCGACCCCCTGCAGTTTGCCTACCGGGCAAACAGGTCAGTGGATGACGCAGTCAACATCGGACTGCACCACATCCTGCGTCACCTCGACACTCCAGGGACGTATGCGAGGATCCTGTTCGTGGACTTCAGCTCGGTGTTCAACACCATCGCTCCCGCAATCCTCCACCAGAAGGCACCCCCTACATGACACTGTGGGAGCATCAGCAGCTCCTTCAGCCAAAGACTGCTCCACCCGCGCTGCAGGAAAGAACGCTACCGCAGGTCCTTCATCCCCACAGCCATCAGACTCTATAACAAGAAACTGTAGCCAACCGTGTGCAATAAACCTGTCTCTTTATAAGTGCAATAACCACTAAATACCTCACCTATTTTTGAAAATATTTGAAATTTTTTGTATAAAGTGTGTGTGTGTTTTGGCTGCTGCACGACTGAATTTCTCCTCTGGGAGATCAATAAAGTCTTCTATTCTATTCTATTCTACTTTTAAATCTGGGTACAGTGAGAAAAATAACCAGAGTAAAGTTCCTTGTTGGGCAATGTTCAAACTTGGCCAATAAAGCTGATTCTGATTATAATTCTGATTGATAGGACTCCCTTTTCAGCTTGACGGCATCTCTAACCCCCAGTATCCCCCATCATGTTCATGGATTACCGCCACCAACAGCCTTACGGCCACAGTTCAGATCAGCTGTCTCGACAATGGAGGCGGAAAACAAGGTTCACTCAGACTCAGTGTCCCCTGCCTCCCCTGGGACATGGCTGAAGCTCTGCCGAGATGGGAGTTGAAGCTGTTTCTGACAGGGGACTCCGCCAGACGTTCCCAGTAGACCTTTGTCATATGATTTGTGTCATAACCGAGTTATATCGAGAGGTGGTGAGTTTATTTCTTGGTTGTTTGTTTTTTTGTAGCAGAATTTTTAATAAGACATCCCCCTCTATTAATCTGTGACAGCAAACAGGGTTAACTATTAAGACTATCTAAGACCACATTGAGACTATCTAAGACTATTCATGCTTCCTAAGACCACATGAGAAAATATTTCAAAATAATAAACATTTCTGGGCATTTTTACCCTTTTTGAAGAGTTTGGTACCAGAAGGAATCACAAAGCAGTCATTTCTGAATACAAGGACCAAGAGAGGGCATCTACTCAATGTATTTGCTTACTATTGAATGATTGGTTTTGTGATTCCTGAACAGAAAGTGGAACGAAAACGAGGAAAACAGTGATCAGAGGCTCAGATCTCTGTCACTTGGACCCACCTGGATTGTGTTTCATTCTTTTGTATTGCAGATAGAAGACCAAACCAAAGACAGAGGCCAGGAGAACCAGGGAAACCAGGACAGCTGGCAGAACTTTGGGCCAGATTGGAGGATGACGCTCTGCAACACAAACACAAGTCAGAGCTGAAGATCATCCAGTCCGGTCTGGACTCCTGCAGCCAGAGTTCTGTCTGCAGTTGTTCAGATGTGGAGGTAAAGTTCTGTTCTGTTCTACAGACGTGACCGACATCCACCACTGACCCTTCACTTCCAGAAGCACGTTGATTTGGCTTAGCTCCATTCCAAACCTGCGGACGGTGCAGGTGTAGGTTTCACCGTCAGAGATCGTAGGATTCCTCAGAGTCAGGCTCAGGTCTCCGGTCTGGAGGGCGTCCATCTTCATCCAAGTCCTGTTCTTGTAACGTTTGTTTTGGTCCACAAGATCATCACCAGTCTGATGACAGATGTGTACGATGGAGTACTTGAGGTCCTCGCGGCTCCAGACTACTGTGGACTCCGTGGAAACTGAGATGTTGACTAAACAGGGCAGCTTGACTGACTCCTCACCATCAAACACTTCTACAGCCAGGACATGGTGGTAAACTGAAAAAAAAGATTTAAAAAAATCATCCATGAGGACCCCAGCTGGAATGGTTTTGTTGACCATAGGCTGTTATATGTGTAATATAAATAAAGCTGAAATTGACATGACTAACCAAACAACAGAGATTGACATCTCTCCCCCACATCGCAAATTAATCCCTACATCACACAGCACCTCCATTCAGCGGCACCATCTCCGCTCTTCAGCATCATGTCCACTTTACATCCCCACTGTAACACTGCATCACTATCTCTACGCCACATCGGCTTTATTGAAGCACAGACTCATGACGTATGTTATCTAACTGCACCACAATAGAATCCAACTCGTTCCAAATTAGCCCAATTTATACAAAGCCAATAAAATAAAAATAATAATTATTGCTTCATTATGGAAACCGGTGGGTTGCTTCAAAACTTTTCTCCTATCCAGTCCCTGTCCTGGTCCAGCACCAGATGACTGTGGACATAAAAAGTCTCCTTTAACAGGGAGAAACCTCTGACAGAACCTGACTCAGGAAGGACCAGCATCCACTGGTTGGAGGTTGAGAGGACAGGAAAGAGGAGAGGACAAGAACCACAGAATAGGTACACCTGCTGGGAAGAAAGAACACAGGTTCATAACAACAACAGACTAGTATCTTTACCCTACATCACCATGGGTCAGTTTCACAAAGCAGGTTCAACAAACTCTGAGTCTAATCCTGAACTCTTAGTTGATCTACTCTGAGATCGGAAACTCTGAGTTTTTGGTTCCAGAACAGCGGATTTGAGTTAATTTACTCAACTCTAAGTAGTTTCACCTGGAGTTAAGAGCGTGCGCCACAACTATCAAAAGCCAGCATCTATGGAGCCCCGATTCGACGATTCACCATGGCAACCGGCGACAACAAAAGATCCACATACTTTTTCTTTTTTTTTTTTTAAACTTTATTTAACATTTCAATTTACAAAATCCCTTTGAGGAAACATTAGTTTCCATCTGAAGATCCACATACTTCACGCCACTGGAGTTAGAAGTGTTAATACGTGCGTATGGCGAGTATGAGAGCATAGCATTTAGATCAGGGCCGTCAATTGGGTACAGCAGCTGCCACACCTCGGCTTCAGGGCAAAATGTAAATGTTTTTTTTTAATACATATATGGAATTACTCTGTGTCTATTTGTATTGATTTATCCTATTACTTAATACATATAAAATAACTACAAATGCATATCAGAACAACATGATGGATTTCACTAGGTATTATCTTTCCCAACACTTGTATACCCCCCTCATATCTTGAAATGTGATGTCCCAGCGTCCCTGACGACAGTGGTCGGTCGCTATCAATCTCGTTTTTAGCGCGCTCTGCAGTGTTACTAACTTACAAAAATGAAAAGTAAGTAGACAACCACGCAATTTAAAAAAAAAAAAGAAAGAAGGCCAATGTTGGCACAGCAGCAGAAGATATTAACGAGGCTGTTTGCCACTGATGGATTAATTATGCAAGTTCATCTTAAGGTAAGATATCAAATCACCCTACCCTCTTATAAATCTGTTTAAGGGAAATATTTGACTTTTTTTACTCTCTCTCTTTCTGTCTTCTGCCCCCTCCCTCTCCTTTTTGCATTTGGACTTTAACTGTTTGAAGTTAAACTGGGATGTCCCTGTGATATTGTTGAACTGACATAGTGAATAAAGTGAACATAATGAGTTAAATTGCGTTTGTCAGATACGCTTTTTCTGCTCTCTAACTCTGCCGCTTGCTGTCCGTGGTGCAGAAAACGGATCTGTATTGCGTAAAGGCCCATTGGCTGAATTGACGCCACTGAGGGAGGAGACAGAGAGAAACTCAGGGTTTATTGAAGAAAACCTGGTCCCGACCAGGTTAGGTTCAGAGCGTCTGTTACTACGGTAACTGACCGAGAGCTTAAGTTACCTCTCTTTGTGAAACAGGCTAGAGTTACCTCTCTTTCTCTGGTTTGAGTTACCTCCCTTTGTGAAACGGAAAACTCAGAGTTTCCCTCATTTCAGGGTTAACAGACTCAGAGTTTTCACTAAACCTGCTTTGTGAAACGGACCCCATCTCTACATCACTGCTGTGCAACAAAAGGGAGTGTTTGTCTATACATAAAATTGTTATTAATAATTGTCTGATGACAGTTATTAAAGACATGCATACATTATCAACATAATAAGGCCCCTGAGATCTAATGTTTGGAGGATAAACTGATGGACTTGGAGGCCAGGTCCCGTCTAAACAATTCAAGGCTTGTGAACTTGCCAGAAGGTGCTGAGGGTTCACATGTGTGCATACATTTGGAGAGGTGGATGCCCAAGGCACTGGGGAATGAAGCCCTTTGGTCCTCAAAGGTTTGGAAAGAGTTCATTAAATTGGACCTAAAATGGACACATTATCCCAAGACCGAGGATTGTTTATTTATTTATTTATTTATTTCTCAGGACAATGCACATTGATGAACATATATACATATGTAAATGTGCCAGATTATAGCACAAGGCTAGTTTCCATCTGTAGTCCAATATAGGCAGGTAAGGTGTTAAAAGCAGAACAGGTAAAGATGCAATAAGAAAAAGAAAACAGAAACAAAGACAAGTACAATTAGTAAAGACAAGTACAATTAGTAAAATAAGAATGATAAAAAAAAAGTTAGTAGGTAGGTAAGAGACCCAAACACACATTACTTGTGTGTACACATTTGTTGACCTCTGAGCCACATTTTTATCTGGTTTTTAAAAGTTGTTAAAGAGGGGCATTCCCTTATGTGTACAGGTATAGAAATTCCATAACGCACTACCATTTATGGATAGTGCGTTATGGCTAAAAGCAGTTTTTCTGAATGGAACCTCTACGACTCTGTTGGACACTGCTCGAGTGACCCGCGACTGTCGGTATTTAAAAAATTCCTGGAGGCAAGGTGGTGCCAGGCCATGTAGGGTTTTATACATTAGACAACTGTATGAGAATTTGCAGAAGTTGTCGAAGCTTAATAGATTCTATTTGTCCAAGATGTTACAATGATGGTATGAGATAGGTTTTTTATCTAGGATTTTGAGTGCTTTTTTATATAAAAACTGTGAAAATGAAGTTTCTCAACAAGGACAAGTAAGCAGTCATGGCAGCAGCGCAGTGCAACACAAACATGTACTACAACAATAACCAGGTTTTATCCTAATTTGGCCGCAGGAATACACCAGCTAAGGAAAAGTTTTGATCCGGTTGGTAGGGAACTGAGTAACATGGGAATCTGACGTGGAGTCATTCATCCCGTGATGCTGCAGGTGAATCATCAGGGTAAATCACTTGCGCTCAAAAACCACACGATGCGAGTGTGTTTATCAGAACAGCAGGCAACAGGTCCAGACAACATCCCTGGTCGTGTGTTGAAGGACTGCACAGAGGGCCCTTAACGATGTCTTCACAGATATCTTCAACACTTCTCTGAGACAAGCTGCCGTTCAATTGTTCAAGGCCAGCACCATTATACCTGCGCCAAAGAAACCCAGATCGTCCTGCTTGAATGACTACCGTCCAGTGGCGTTTACCCCCATCATAATGAAGTGCTTTGAATGGCGAGTCATGTCGCACATCAGATCCATTCTTTCCCCCAACCCTGGACCCTTTCCAGTTTGCATACCGTGCCAAACGGTCCACTAAAGATGCAATCAGTCCACTGAGGATGCAATATATATATATATATATATATATATATATATATACACACACATATCCTATCGTGCACGTATGTACACACATACTTTACCTGACTGCCAGACTCAATTTCTGCAGTGACTTGTTTGCTCTCATAGGTCTGGACTTGTTTCTGACACTTGTGTCCTGTCTAACACAGAGAAACTCAGTAGAACCTGTCAGACAGTAAGTGTAGTTTAGGGAATGAGGCTCTGGAAGGTTGGCACTGGTAATCTGATCTTTGTCTGAACGACAACCAATCCTGACCATGTGCTTACATAAATTAAATTTAAATGATTACATGCGTCTGTCACTCCAGACATTTCTTGCTGGCATTCTCTAAGTCATCTGAGGAACACCTGAAAGTGTAATGAGTCTTAATGAAAGAAAAACAACCAAATAAAAGCCCTTCGTTAAATCAGATGCCATCTCACCTGTGCAGGAAACAAAAACCGGTCTGACAGTGAAGACACCTGTACTGTTGCTACAGGTGTGTGTGTGTGTGTGTGTGTGTGTGTGTGTGTGTGTGTGTGTGTGTGTGTGTGTGTGTGTGTGTGTGTGTGTGTGTGTGTGTGTGTGTGTGTGTGTGTGTGTGTGTGTGTGTGTACAGAAGCAGCTCTTTCTCACCGTGCAGCAGGACCACCAGCAGCTCAATCCTCTTCATCTCTCCTTCAGTCTGAACCAACTCAGAAGAAAAACTTCTCCTCAGATGATGAACAACATCGACCGTCCGTCCTCCACCTTCCACCACCACATCACAACTGACTGGAAATTCCTCCAATTCCACAACAAGAAACAAACTACTCTGTGGGAGGAGCTTCTTGAAGATTAAAGAAGAGAAACATCACGTTGGGATGTTTGCTGTGGGGAAGGCGAGTGACAATTCCTCTGTCACTATGAACAAAAATGCTGCAACAGCTTCATGTTGGACATAGTGGGATAGTCAAGATGAAGAAATGGCAAGAGGTTATTTTTAGTGGCCAGGCATGGACAAACAAATTGAAAATAGCAGAATCTTCGACATTTTGCCACAAAACAACCCACCACTAGCTCCCCTGCATCCTTGGGAATTTCCACAAGAACCATGGCAACATGTCCACATCAACATTGCAGGCCCAATAGAAGATGGAATGTTCTTGATTACAATCAATTCACAGAGCATATAGCCTGAGGTGGCTATAATGAAATATACCTCAACATAAAGAACCAACTAGAGAAAGCTAGAAGAGGTGTTCTGTGGATTTCCAGCTCAACTAGTTTCCGACAACGGCCCCCAACTTGGTCACAGGAAATGTTTGCATTTCTACAAGCCAATGGAGTGCAGCATAGGTGACGGTGTCTGGCACAGACATGTTGATTAACTCCTGTCTGCTCCAACAGAGCCAGAAGAGTTGTACAGGTACACCCTCACCAATCAGAATCAGAATCACGTTTATTTGGCCAGGTCAGGTCAGACAAGATATGGAATTTGATTTGGTTGTTATCGCTCACTTTACAGTAAATAGGTAATAGACAAATGACAGCTCTTATTAACATATATACAAGTTTTAAAAAGTGAAAGGTGCAGCAGAATGAGATAGGTCTGATTATTGGAAGGTGTATTGTCACAGCACATGATTGTGTTATTATAATTACTGTTATTATTGTTATTGCACAGTGATTAATTACTCTGAGACTCTATGAGTGATGAGAGTTCATCAGAGCAACAGCTTGGGGGAAGAAACTGTCTCTGAGTCTGGAGGTTTTGGCGTACAGAGCTCTGTAGCGCCATCCAGAGGGGAGGAGTTCAAACAGACTGTGTCCTGGGTGTGAGGGGTCCGCAGAGATGCTACCTGCCCGTTTCCTGGTCCTGGACCGGTACAGGTCCTAGTCCTGGATGTGAGGGGTGTGCAGAGATGCTACCTGCCCGTTTCCTGGTCCTGGATCGGTACAGGTCCTGGATAGATGGGAGGTTAGTCCCAATTATCCTCTCTGCAGACCTAATTGTCCATTGCAGTCTGTGCCTGTCTAGTTTGGTGGCCAATCCGAACCAGACAGTGATTGATGTGCAGAGAACAGACTGGATGTTGGCAGAGTAGAAGGTGATCAGCAGTTGCTGTGGCAGGTTAAACTTGCTGAGCTGACCCAGGAAGTACAACCTCTGCTGAGCCTTCTTTCTGACGGAGTTGATGTGGGTGATCCACTTCAGGTCTCAGGAGATTGTGGATCCCAGGAACCTGAAGGTGGCTGTGGTGGAGACAGTGCTGTTGCGGATGGTGGGGGGGGGGAGTGGCGGTGGGTTTTTCCTAAAGTCCACTGTCAACTCCACAGTCTTGAGCGGGTTCAGCTCCAGGTGGTTCTGTTCCACCCCCTGTCTATAGACGGACTCCCTCCCGGATCAGGCCGATGACGGTGGGGTCATCCGCGTACTTCAGGAGCTTCACAGACGAGTCCCCTGAGGTGCAGTCGTTAGTGTAGAGGGAGAAGAGCAGTGGTGAGAGGACGCACCCCTGGGGGGCGCCAGTGCTGATGGTCCGGGTGCTGGATGTGATGCTCCCCAGCCTCACCTGCTGCCTCCTGTCACTCAGGAAGCTGGTAATCCACTGACAGGTGGAGGCAGGCACTGTGAGCTGGGTGAGCTTCTGGTGGAGGATTTCAGGAGCGATCGTGTTGAACGCCGAGCTGAAGTCCACGAACAGGATCCTCGCATACGTCCCTGGGGTGTCGAGGTGACGCAGGGCGTGATGCAGTCCGATGTTGCCTGCGTCATCCACCGACCTGTTTGCCCGGTAGGCAAACTGCAGGTGGTCGAGCAGGGAGCCTGTGATGTCCTTCAGGTGGCTCAACACCAGCCACTCAAAGGATTTCATGACCACAGATGTCAGGCCGACAGGCCTGTAGTCAATTATTCCTGTGATGGTGGGTTTCTTGGGTACTGGGATGATGGTGGAGCTTTTGAAGCATGAGGGCACCTCACACAGCTCCAGGGACCGGTTGAAGATCCGTGAGAATGTGGGTGCCAACTGCTCGGTGCAAGCTCTCAGGCAGGAGGGGGACACGCCATCTGGGCATGGAGCCTTCCTGACCTTCTGCCTCTGGAACAGCCAATACACCTCCTCCACACAGTTCCTGAGTGCAGGCAGGTAGACAGAGGTAGGGGTGGTTGGCTGTAGTGAGGTGTGAATATGCGGACAGCTGGGGGAGGTGTGGGGGGGTGATGGTGGTGTGCTGCTGGCCTGATCGTCGAACCTTCAGTAAAAACTGTTCAGCTGGTTTGCGAGCCTGAGGCTGCCTGCAGGGCGTGGAGCTGTTCTTCTGAACCCGGTGATGTTCTGCAGACCTCTCCACACAGAAGAGGGGTCAGGGTTGGCAGAAAGGCGACTCTGCAGCCTTTCTCCGTACCGCCTCTTTGCTCTCCTGATCTCCCTCTCCAGCGTGTTCCTGGCCTGCTTGAACAGGGCTCGATCACCACTTCTGTAGGCCTCCTCCATGGCTCGGCGCAGCTTCCAGAGGTTTGGTGTGAACCAGGGCTTGTTGTTATTGTGTGTGTAGAAGGTCTTAGTTTGGACACACATGACAAGAGCGACGGGAGGCCCCCGAGCCAAACCCAGAGGCATCGCCACCAAGGTCCCGGTCACCCATGACAGCTCGTGAAAGCCCCAAAAGTCCACAAGGACCTCCAGAACCCTGGCCCCCGCCCCTCCACCAAGGGGCACCAAATGTGAACCACTGCTGGAACCCAAACCCAAACAATAATGGAACCAGACCACCACATAGAGGGACCAGGAGAAGTGAAGGAGGCCCAACTACCTTGCAATCCAACGTGACTGATCCACAAACACACACCCACCCAGAAATATACAGTCACACTCATATGTACAATACTATTTACAGCATTAGAGACACCTGTTCAGGTTCACCTGTACTTGTTGAGAATCACTAGTCTGAGCCTTTTCTTAAACAAACTCCTGCTTGGACGTTGCTTCAGTCCTTGAGTTTATTCCAGACTTTCACACCACTGACTGAAGTGCACATTCTCTTCGTGGTTGTTGGAACTCTCCTGGTTCTTAATTTCACAAACCCCCTCTCTATCAATGAAGAGTTTCTGGATATTATCCGGTAGCTCCTTGTTTCTGGCTTTATACATCAGCTGAGCTGTTCGAAGTTCTACCACATCTGAGGGTTTTACTGGGCAGGAGTTTATAAGTAATCATTAGTGTGGTCCTGGAAACCTGCCTTATGAACCGTTCTTATGGTTCTTTTCTGGAGTGAGCACAATGGTCGGAGTGAGGATTTGTAGGTGTTTCCCCAAACTTCCACACAATAAATCAAATCTGGTAAAATAAGGGCAGAATATACAACATGTAATGCTTTGTTAATCAATAGACATTTAGCTTTACTGAGGATTGAAACACTTGTGGATACTTTAGGTTGAACGTGTTGAATGTGAGGTTTCCAGCAGGTCTTTTGGTCGATCACCACACCCAAAAACATTGCATTAACTCTGTCTATATTTACACTCTCACTATCACAACTTTTAAATCACTGTTCTCCTTATGATTTCCAAACAACATAAACTTTGTTTTGTCCAAATTTTATGATAGTTTATTTATATCAAACCTCTTTTTTAATTTGTTCAGCTCTGAGGTGACAAATTGTTGCCTGTTGCTTAAATAACTTTTCATCCAGCGTAAAACCACTGCCCTGATACCAAAACGCTCCCTTTTTTGATCAATATGTCCTGATTTATCGTGTAAAATGTTTTTTTAAGATCAATGAACCCCAACTGTAGTTTTCTTTTTGTCTATGGAGCTGGTGATGTCTTCTATTAACTCCAGGACCCCCAACGATGTGGATCTTTGAGATCTAAATCCATATTGATCTATAACATTGATCGGATCACAGTGATCTGGCTTTCAGAAAGCAGTTTGTGTTGATCAGTAAATTTGTACAATTTGTAAATAAAAAAAATTTCTGTAATGTTATAAATTCCGGGAGTCTCTAATTAGTAAGTTGGTATCCGTCTCCAGGTTTGTGTAATGGGACGACTTTTGCAGTTTTTATTTTCATTTTGGAAATGTCCCAGTTCTGAACGACAGATTACAGATGTAATCTGTCGTGTGGTTGAACAATCCATCAATAACCTTTTTGACTATTGTCATATCTACACCATCACAGTCAGTTGACACCTTGTTTTTACAAACATTGAGTTTGAATTTCTATTCATTAAAGTCTCGTTCATCAACTGATCCGGGATCACACGTATTCTGCCAGCTTTAGTTCCAACACTCACAAAATACAGGACTGTCTCAGAAAATTAGAATATTGTGATAAAGTTCTTTATTTTCTGTAATGCAATTAAAAAAACAAAAATGTCATACATTCTGGATTCATTACAAATCAACTGAAATATTGCAAGCCTTTTATTATTTTAATATTGCTGATTATGGCTTACAGTTTAAGATTAAGATTCCCAGAATATTCACATTTTTTTAGATAGGATATTTGAGTTTTCTTAAGCTGTAAACCATCTATCCATCTATCTATAGCATCCCAAAATTCACAAGCCCCTTTTAAAGTATCCCTGTTGTAGTGATCCAAGCCTGGTTTACGACACCTCAACTCACAGACACATTCTTCCCAAATCCAGGGAGAGTGAGACTCACATGACCTTTTTTCAATAGGTCACACTTGGGGAGGAACGCCCCATAAAGGTACACAACTTATCCATGAACAAACCAAAGAAGAATTTGGGAGAGTCCTTAAAAGCAGGATGAGTAGAATCCACATCAATCGGCGGGGCGGCCCAACATCTCCCCCTAGCAGCGCTAACCAGTAACTACAACAACAATTAAGTATTGGTGCGTGGTATCGGAGAATTTTTGCGAGTACATGAGAGTATATGAGGGCAGTATCGCCCCGATACCGATACCAGTATACCGATACACCGATATATATATATATATATATATATATATATATATATATATATATATATATATATATATATATATATATATATATATATATATTTATATATATATATATATATATATATATATATATATATATATATATATATATATATATATATATATATATATATATTGGAAAGAGTAGAATGGAAGAGAATAAAATGTGGTGAGAGAATCCTCCTTTATTTTTGTAATAATTAATTTTTTATTAACTTTTGTATCATTAAGAAAACTGAGTAATATTCTCCACAGGGAGTCTTTGGTTTTCTTATACTTTTAAGACAAGTCCGATTTTTTCCATTTTTGGCCTTCCTTTTGGTCCGTGCTGTGGTCAAACTGCAAAAACAACAATTCTGGATCTACTCTCGTCTGGCCGAGGAGAATCTCCCAGCCCCGTCGCCCTTCAACCACGCCAGGCTAGACAATAGCCAAACCAGCCGAGATGAACCAGAGCTCAGTCGACCTGCTGGCAACGTGCCCCGGATCATCCCACCGAGGCCGGCTGTTCGTCTACTTGGCAGAATTCCGCTTCGGCTCAACCAGTCTACGGCTCGGTAAGGCAGCTCATCTGGCGTGCTGTGGTGTCTTTTACAACCGAACCAAGGAAGTTAACTAATTTTTAAAGTTAAATATCACATTTGAAAGTTCTTTAGTTAATAATTTTATATATTTATTCTTGATTAGATTTTTGGTCAGGAAAACATCTCCTTGTCTCCTCTCATTTCCTATCCTTTCATCTCTGGTGTTAACCAGATTAGTCTAATGGTCTTAAGTCATTTTCTATTTTCCTTAATGTTCTCCTCCACTCCCACCTATATATAAAACCACATTTATCTGACTATTTGTCTGTTTATTTGAATGTGTAATAAATTTCCCTTGAATTGATCCATTGTTCTTTTATTCGATGTATTCAGACCAATCTAGATTAGAACCTACTTTTAGATGAGAGATTGATAAATACAATGTATACAATTTTTCCTTTGTAACCAAAGGTGGTGCCCCACAACAAGTTTATGAAATTAAGTAGGAACACTACACTGTGTAAATGCCAAAGTCTTTTTTCAATTAGTTGGATGATATTTTTCATCACTCCTCTAGATTTAAACCTGTCAGATCAAGGAAAGACTAGAAGACTAGAAACAATAGAACTGACAGAGTTTCTGGGACTAAAAACAATGACCTCTGATATTTTGTCACAGAACTTCAGAAGTTTTTGGGCCACCCAGAATTTAATGAAATAGGGACAGAAAGACAAGTGGTAAGATTTTCAAGGCTGCTGGGATGTACAGTTGAGTGTCATCAGCATAATAATTGTGATTTACATGATGGTCCTCAATCAGCTGGTCCAGAGGTGGCATGTCTATAGAGAACAGGAGCGGAACAAGTATTGAGCCCTGTGGTACACCACAACTCTGAACTAAGCAACCCAGGAGGTAAAAGTAGAGTGATTGAAAAAGTTCTGCTAAGACGATGTCAACAGTATCAAAGGTGACACCAACGTACAGCATTCATCTATCTGCACCTAGCAGTAGGTCATTGTTGTCCTTATCGAGGGTCGCCTCTGTGAGGTGGAGAGCTCCAGAACCAGACTAAGAGCTGCTGGAGACATGAACGGCATCAGCTGCACAGAGATCACCTTCTCCAAGTAGAAATCAGAGTTTAGATAATGGTCTAGAGTTCATTACAGACGTGGTCTCCAAACTGGGTTTCTTTAGTGTGGGTCCATAACTGCAAGATTAAAGGGGTCTGGACAAGATCCAGAAGCCAGAGATGAATTAAAACTCATTAAAGAATTCTTCTTTAAGCAGACGAGTGGAAACAACATCCAGAAGGCAGGAAGAGGATGTCAAACGGGATACTGTACGCTCTTATTCTGAAAGAGAGAGTTGTTAAAACTATATAGACACATGTATATACAGTACATCTCTGTGACAGACCAGACCTAAACAAATCACCATCTGGGTCCTAACCGAACCATCATCTGAATTGGATCAGGGGAAGTCCTTCCATTCCCACATCATTTGGACTCTCAGCTTCATACTGACGTCTGACTCTGACGACCACTGTCGTCTCTCTGCGGCACTTTTCCTCTCGGCTGCAAACTTCACATCTGTATGTCCCTGAGTCTCCGACTGTGGGCTGTTTCAGAGTCAGAGTCAGGTCCCCAGATTCCAGCGGGTCTTCATTCATCTCTGTTCGGTCTTTGTAAATCGAGTTCTGGTCTTCGGGATGCTCAGAGCCGTTCTGGTACACGTGGACCTTCATGTGTTGAGGTTCATAGCGGATCCACTCCACTCTGGTGTCTTTAGGGAGGCCGGCTGTTGTTATGAAGGGCAGCTGGACAGACTCCGCCCCCTCCTCCACCTCCATCTGTCGGTCTGAGAGGACAACAAAGTACAACATCAGCTGCAGTTGAAGACGTTGTGATATTTGCTGCTTCAGAGTCTCACACATGTCCTCGTAACTTACTGACGACTTGAAGCAGCACCGTCTTCTTTCTGGAAACAGTCGTGCTGGTGACGCTGCAGATGTATCTGCCCGTGTCTCTGTCTGTGGGGTATTTCAGCTTCAGACTGACGTCTCCAGTCTTCAGGTGGTCTTCGGGAATCTCTGTCCGGCCTCTGTAAAACTGGTCCTGCTGGTCCCGCTGCTCACAACTGTTCTGGTATTTCAGAACCGTCATCGGGGGTTCAGGATCGTATCTCCACCACTTAACTTGAGCATCTTCAGGCAGGTCAGGTGTTGTTCTGAAGGGCAGCAGGACAAACCTCTCCCCCTCCTCCGCCTCCAACTGACGGACTGAGAGAACAACAAAGAAGAACATGAGATGGAGAGAAGTGAAGCAGAAACTTGTGTGATTGTTTCTAACGTTACTCAGAGGACTTCAGGCAGAAGGAAGGGACAGCAGGAAAATGTCTCTTTTAAGTCGTTAACCTGGGCCGTCCAACTGGCTTTAGTGAACAACTACAGTACTATTATTAGTACTGTCCAGTAGTACCAGACAGAAGCATGTCAGCAGCTTAAACTGCCAAAACCAGGCTCAACAAGTTCAGGAACAATGCCAAACTGTCCTCCAGTTATTGGACTGGGACATGGCGTTGGCATAGCAACAGGCAGCAGCTGCTGTGTAGCTTGTGGCTGTGTGGCTTGTCTTCGTCTCCATCACAACAAAGCATGCCCTCTTTCCTGCTTTGACTCCTGATCCTCCACCTCCTTCAAGTCTGGAGATATCGATTTGTTTCTTTTATGGACATACAATCGCTCTATAAAGAAGGCATAAACTGGAGGTTACATGACACAGGGAGCAGAGCTCCAGATTTCCAAGATCTTTTGGATTTCATCTTGATTTACTCCCTCTATTATTACACTAGAGCTTCAGCTTTAGGTATGAAACATAGGCAAGGCAAGGCAAGGCAACGCAAGGCAAGGCAAGGCAAGGCACGTTTATTAGTATAGTAAAATTCCACAACAAGGTGATTCAAGTGTTTCACAGAGACATTAATACATCACGTAGTGGGAAAAAAAGCATGTTTTAAAATGTAAACAGAACAATAGATAGATAAGTAATTAAAATATTATCCAATTTTGAAACTCAAGATTAAAAGTACCAGTGCAGATTTGGAGCTTTATTCGGATGCAGCTGAGAACAGGTGAGATTTAAATAGCTGTTAAATAGCTGTTGCAGCTGATCTGAGGCTTTCTGGGAGTTAGTTCCAGACATGTGGAACATAGAAGCTGAACAGAGCTTCTCCACGTCTGACTCTGGAAACTGCTAAAAAAAAACAGATCTCGATAACCTGAGGGGTCTGGAAGATTCATATTGGGTCAGGAGGTCCCTGATGTATTCTAGTCCTGGAACATTCAGATCTTTATAGACCAGCATCAGAACTATAAGGTCTGTCAGCTGACAGAAAAACAATCTACCAATCCTATGCCTCTCAAGTAAAATATCTCAGTCAAAGAAAGAAATGCTCCATGTTTTTAGATCGTGCTCTGAACTTTGACATCTGAAAAATAAAGATGTCATCCCTGCATTACTCTGTCCATGGTGACACTGATGGTGTCACAATTATGATGGCAGGAGGAACTGTTCTAACTCAGCATTAAAAAGCTTCAGGCAAGGTGTCGTTCATGTCTCGGCCTTTTCTCACACACACGAACAAGCCCCTGCTGTCAGGTTACCATGGAGACTAATGAGACGGACAGATTCATCAAATCCGGATACTTTTTAACATATTTCACACATTTCCCAAACGTTGAACTTTTATTGGAAAATTGAAAGGCACTGATGAGTCTTTGACGATGAGTTGGAGCTCTTAAACCAGACCTGGGGCAGCGGGTGGTTCTTCATGTGCATCATGAGGACAGTGTAAATATAACCATACATTTGTTTGTTTGATATTGTCATAAAACTCTGTTATGTGACGTCACAGGCGAATGCTAATGTGCTAAAGTAACTAGCTTATTGTTAATAATACTCACATGACTAATAATAATAATGTGTTAGCATGTTTGCATACTGCTAACGTTTCTGCTAGTATACCTTATAGTTAACACATAAGCATGCTAACTTGTTAGCATAATTCTAGCAGAAACAGGAAGTTTGAATGTCAAAGTAAAACTGCCGTTGAGACTTCTAGTTTTTCATCAAACATTCTGCTGAGTTTGGAAGGAAACGCTGTTGCTGCCTGTTCAGCCTGGTTGTTCAGCCTGGTTTTTCAATCTGGTTTACCTGTTCAGCCTGGATTACTTGTTACTTGATATTCTGTATACTGGAGGCCGTGAATTGTAGGAATTCATGTTAACTCATCAGTATCTATAGTACTGACCTTTGACCCGGATCTTCACCTGCTTCTGCATCAGGATGTTCCCCTCCCCACTGCAGACGGTGCAGGTGTAGCAGTAGTTGTCTCTGTCTGTCGGACGTTTCAGGGTCAGACTGAGGTCTCCAGTTTCCAGCAGGCCTTTCTTCATCTCTGTTCTGCCTCTGTAGCTTTTGTGCTGTTCCTCCAGGTGGTCAGAACCGTTCTGAAACACGTGGACCTTCGTGATCCAGATGTCAACACAGGTCCACTCAACTGACACATCTTCAGACAGGCGACCTGTGGCTCTGCAGGGGAGGTGAACAGACTCTGCCCCCTCCTCCTCATCCACCTGGGGAACTGAGAGACATTAACCACAAGGTCAGTGGGACAGAACCACAGCACTAACACCGAGCATGTTTGAACGTGAAAACATGCTCATCAGAATATTTAGTCCATGTGAAGTTGTCTGAGCAGCAAGTTCCGAGAAGTTCAGATTGTGTTTATTTTAAAAGAAGTGAAGATGAACATTTCAATAGGCAGTGTTACTACAGAGTTACTGTAGTGTAGTAACTCTGTAACTCCAGAGATGGAAACGTGAGTACACATCCAAAAACCCAAGGCTTGACGCATGGGTTGAGATTTATGAGCGATTTTCATTTCACAACAACCTCCATCACCTGACCTACAAAACAAACACAACAACCTCCATCACTTGACCTAAAAAAACCAACACAACAACTTCCATCACTTGACCTACAAAACCTTTGCAACAACTTCCGTCACCTGACCTACTAAACCAACACAACAACCTCAATCACCTTACCTACAAAATCACCACAACCTCCATCATCTGACCTACAAAACATCTACAACAAACCTCCATCACCCCACCTACAAAACCCCCACAACAATGTCCATCACCTGCCCTACAAAATCAACACGACCTCTATCACGTGACTTACAAAACAGCCATGTGACGGGGTTTGTGTTGGGTAATAAAAATGATGGCAAGCTGATTTGGTGTTAGTGGTGGTTTTATTGTTTCCTTACTGACACCCTCGTGCTCAGCAGTGCAAACAACAACACAAACCCAATTCAGCTAGGATGAACTCAGTAAGGCTTTTTAAGCCAATTTCGCTCAGATATTCTGGACTTCTTCCTTCTTCATTTTACTTTGGTGCAACAGTCCTCTGCTGACCGCACAACCCAGTATGTACCTCCCTCTCGCTGATATAACATGACTAACATGTTGTTCCTTTCTAAGTTAGAAACAAACTTGATTTCAAAAAACTTGAAAGATATCACATATAAGCTTTTTTCCCTTGAGAACTGACCTTTGACTGTGAGTTCCACTTGTTTCTCCATCAGTGAGTCTCCCTCCTTGCTGTACACGATGCATGTGTAGGTGCAGCTATCTCTGTCCGTGGGGTATTTCAGGGTCAGACTGAGGTCTCCAGTCTCCAGGTTTTTCTTCATCTCCGTCCGACCTCTGTACCACCAGTGTTGTTCTTCTTCCTGGTCAGAGCTGTTCGGATACACATGGACTTTCCTGCCGGTACCATCCCTCCACTCCACTTTGGCATGTTCTGACAGATCATTTGTCGTTTTGCAGGGCAGTTGGACAGACTCCACCCCCGACTCCACCTCCACCTGAGAGTCTGAGAGGAAAAAAAAACCACATCGGTTTTGAAGTTTTTTACTCTACTGACTGCTAAGATCTGACATGAATCAGATTAACCTGTCAGATATTTTTGACACAATAATCCCCATGTCCTACTGTCTGTTCCCTCTGAGATCAGCATCTTGGGTGAAGCACAGCATTGATAAAAATATTTCCCCACAACTGTTCCCACTTTCTCACATTACTTTTTAAATCATTCAGTATGCAGATGATACCGTCCTGTATATGTTCTTCTCACCAGATCGACCTACAGTCTCAGCATCGAACTCAGACAGTTTCTCATAGAAATCCAGATGGATGAAAGTATGCCATCTTCAACCAAACATAACCCTTTACAACATCAGAAAATCTGGTCACACTTCATACAGTTTGCCACCAAATCCTGATAAAAACCAGGGTTATCTGTCACCTCAACCACAGCAATAGTGTTCCAGTGGGTCTCCCAGCATGCATGGCGACACCTCTAATGATGATGAAAAGCATGATGGAATATTTGATGTTCCATCAGGTAATAAGGTCACATGATCCCCATATAGCGTCACTGTCAACCCAGTTACTTGACTGAAATTCAAGTCACTAATGCAAGCCACTTATATTATTATTGTGTGTGTGTGTGTGTGTGTGTGTGTGTGTGTGTGTGTGTGTGTGTGTGTGTGTGTGTGTGTGTGTGTGTGTGTGTGTGTGTGTGTGTGTGTGTGTGTGTGTGTGTGTGTGTGTGTGTGTGTGAGAACGGGGAGGAGTGGAAGAGGAACAGTTTAGCAGGACTGTAGGATACAAGCGCGGACTCGTTCTTAACAGTTTTCACTTGCGCTCTCGGCGTTTGCACTTTCCCTTGCCCAGAGAGAGATACAATGCGATAGAAAGAGAAACTGCGCACAGAGAGAGAAAAAAACAGTGGCGAGGCGAAGCTCTCACACCCTGACATTCCTATTTCCCAAAGCCTGTGATCTCCTGTATCAGTTCTGCATATTTCTATGTATTTCTATGTACGTCATGCTAATTCTAGGGGTTCTGGGTGTATTGAAGCTTCGATGATGATCCAAAGTTGGGTTTCATCTTGGACAGGCATCCTGGTAGACAACTAAGTTAAATAAATTAATACATGTCTCGTGAAGCACTGAGCTCTGAAGTTCAGAACCACATCTTTCTTTATCAGCATGTTTCCATTCATGGTGTGAATAGTGTAGGTGAGGTGCTCTGCTTCTGTGGGCCATGATAATGTTTTCAGCAGGCCTTTGTTAGTCTTTGCTCTGTTTCTGTAAACCTGGTTCTGTTCTTTAGGTTGATCATTGCCATTACAACACTCATGGACCTTCCTCTTTTCTGCATCCTCCATTCAACCTTTGCTTCCTCAGGTAGATGAACCTCAGCTTTGTAGAGTAACAGGACAAACGCTGTCCTTATTACTGCTGAGTCTTCAGTGTTTATTTTGCCATCAAATTGTTCTTTTAAGCCATCTCACAGGTAATTGAATGCTAGCCTGCCAACTCTAGACCAAGCAACACTAAACCTCGGGGAGTGCCTGTTGGCCGGGTCCATGATGACCAGCAGGGTTTAGGACGGTTCACCTCATTCTGTTTGTATTTACATTTTACGCAGCATCCCAACTTGCTTTGGAATTGGGGTTGTAGAATCAGAAAAAATGAAAAGAAATGAGTTATCAAAGATCTCTGTCACATGGACTCACCTGGATTGTGTTTCATTCTTTTGTATCGTAGATAAAAGAACAAACCAGAGACAGAGGCCAGGAGAACCAGGGAAACCAGGACAACTGGCAGGAGGATTGGAGGAAAGCGCTCTGCAACACAAACACAAGTCAGAGCTGAAGATCATCCACTCCGGTCTGGACTCCTCCAGTGATCAGATGTGGAGGTAAAGTTCTGTTCTGTTCTACAGAAGTGACCGACATCCACCACTGACCCTTCACTTCCAGCAGCACGTCGATTCGACTAAGCTCTTCTCCAAACCTGCGGACGGTGCAGGTGTAGGTTTCACTGTCAGAGATGGTAGGATTCTTCAGAGTCAGGCTCAGGTCTCCGGTCTGGAGGGCGTCCATCTTCATCGAAGTCCGATTCCTGTAACGTTTGTTTTGGTCCATAAGGTCATCACGAGTCTGCTGACGGATGTGTACGATGGAGTACTTGAGGTCCTCGCGGCTCCAGTGCACTGTGGAGTCCTTGGAAACAGAGATGTTGACTTGACAGGGCAACTGGACCGACTCCTCACCATCAAACACTTCTACACCAGAGGCATGCTGGGAAACTGAGAGAAAAAGACACATAAATTATCAATGAGCTGACACCTCAGACAACTCAGCGGTGGTTGATAGTCAAAATTAAGATTTAGGAGGAGCAAACTGGTTTTTGTGCTGGCTCAAAAGTACTGGGTCAGCTCTATATAATCACCTGAGTCCTTATTGAGAAGGAGCAGGGACGTTTGTCGAGCAGGTCCATATTTGTATCTTGGACGTGCCTTGTGCTATTATGCAGGAGGTTCTCCTCATTGTTACCATCAAGTCCCAATGCGAACAGCGCAAGAGTTTGGTCTGCTTCCCTGGTAGTAGGTCAGATTTGAACTTGGTCAGCCCTTTGTTAATGATTCTCTCTATCATGTTTATGGACAGCACTAATTCAAGCCATAAATCTAAGGGTGGCGTCATGATGTTCTGCAGACGAGTTAAAGTACCTGGACAATTGATCATGGATGAGGGAAGAATGGAGCAGCCAGATCTGATCACTGACAGACCTGATTTCTTCCGACTCATGCACCACTCATGCATCATTCACCTGATGACTCTCAGACCTGTTCATGGATGCATCCATCCATCCATCCATCCATCCATCCATCCATCCATCCATCCATCCATCCATCCATCCATCCATCCATCCATCCATCCATCCATCCATCCATCCATCCATCCATCCATCCATCCATCCATCCATCCATCCATCCATCCATCCAATTATATATCCATCCATCCATTCATCATCCATTCATCCATTCATCATCCATGCATCCATCCAAGTATCCATCCATCCATCGGTCATAGCATTCCCCCATTCATTAACCCATCCATTCATCATTCATCCATCCATTCCATCATCCATGCATCCATCCAAGTATCCATCCATCCATCCATACAAGTGTCCATCCATCCATCCATGCATCCAACAATCTATCCACCCTCCACCCTCCATCCAATTATATTTCCATCCATCCATCCATCCATACAATTATCCATCCATCCATCCATCCATCCAAGCATGCATCCATTTATCCATCCATCCATCAGTCATAGCATTCACCCATTCATTCACCCATCCATTCACCCATCCATCCATGCATCCAAGCATCCATCAATCAATCATAGCATCCATCCATCTATCCATCCGTGCATCCATCCATCCATTCACTGTGTCCACTTAATCCTATACATGGTTGCTGTTGACGACATGATTTTATTTTTTCTTCTGTTTTCTCTCCTCTCATCAGGACTATTGCTAAATTCTTCTTTGAAAGGGCGTTTCATTGAACAGATGTTTTGTCCATCCCCTCTCATTTGGGTTGTTCTATAATTCCATCATTGCATCCACAGGTATTTCATTACATGAAGCAGAAATTGGAAAATTCACTAATTGGATTAACTAAAGTGTATACTATGTGGCGATCAATCCTAGTTGTTGAGGAGATTGTGGACACGAGGTTTTAGATTTTTAGATTTATTTAATTTGTCCCGTAGGGAGATTTGTCTTCACCAAAAGTACATTTCATCAACAACAATAAATAAATTACATACATAGCAACAAAGACAACTTAAATGACAAGAATTCTGTACCTGCGCCCTGAGGGTAGTGGGGTGATATGTTGGTTCAGTGTGTGAGTGATGTCTTGTACTATGGTGTTGATTAGGCATGAAATGGATTTGTTATTTAGTTCTGTAAGGTTGGGTGTGGAGAGACCCACACCCAATGTGATTCGTATTGAAGAAACATTCCGACCACTACAGATGGATGGGTAGAATGATGCTTTGGTCGAGTAGTAACAGGAGATGGGGTGCAACGTATAGTCCTTTAAGTTTGGGGATAGCTGACCGTCTTTGTTGGCTTCTTTTCTGAATGTGCGGGGTATGTTAATCAAAGGTGACTTTATTGTCTAGAGTTATTCCCAGATATATGAAAGGTTCCACCGTCTCAACTGTTTGGGTGTTTATGATGGTGAGGTTCTGGGGCAAGGGAGGGCTGAACAGTAATTATTTTGTTTTATTGGCATTGATTTGGAGATGATTGTCTGAGCATATTGTGATAGTCCAGAGTGGATTTGTTCTCTGAGAGAAGAGCCAGAACGGCTTAGCTCCGCAATATTTGCCAGACCTAATAGTGTCTTATGTTCCTAACAGAGTTCTCTGTTCTCAGAGTGCAGGTTTACTCGTAGTTCCTAGAGTATCCAAATGTAGATTTGGAGGGCGGGCCTCTGCTATCAGGAACCATTACTATGGAAACAACTTCCAATCTGGGTTAAGGAGTCTGACACCACCTCCACCTTTAAAACCAACCTGAAAACCTTTCTGTGTAGTAAAGCCTATTAGTGTTTAGTAAACCTCTAGTTAGTGTTAGGAAACCTCTAGTTAGTGTTTAGTAAACCTCTAGTTAGTGTTAGGAAACCTCTAGTTAGTGTTTAGTAAACCTCTAGTTACTGTTAGTAAACCTCTAGTTAGTGTTAGTAAACCTCTAGTTAGTGTTTAGTAAACCTCTAGTTAGTGTTAGTAAACCTCTAGTTACTGTTTAGTAAACCTCTAGTTACTGTTAGTAAACCTCTAGTTAGTGCAAACTCTAGTGTGTTAGAGTCAGTAGTCATAGTTGCAGGTATAGAACAAGACTATAATAGTTAGTCTCAAACAGCTTCGTGGTAGATACAGGACTGTCTCAGAAAATTAGAATATTGTGATTTTCTGTAATGCAATTACAACAACAAAAAATGTCATACATTCTGTATTCATTACAAATCAACTGAAATATTGCAAGCATTTTATTATTTTAATATTGCTGATCATGGCTGATCAGCTTAAGAAAACTCAAATATCCTATCTCAAAAAATTAGAATATTCTGGGAATCTTAATCTTAAAGGTATTGTGACATCATTTTTAACATGCTTTTAACACTATTAAAAGTCTTGGCCAACATCCCTCAAATGTGTCTAAAAGAGTGTAACAAGAAAAACTTCACTCTTAGTACTCTTTTCCTGGCTTTTTATTACAGTGTTTTTTTGCGCCGTGAAAAATGCTTCCTTTCCCCCCTTTCCTGTCAATCATTGCTCCGCTCCTCCTCCAAACCTCCTCCAGCCCAACCATACGCTCACAGCGGCGTCGGAGCGACAGGCGAAGCATGCACGGAAGAGCAGCAGGGAGAACCACAGCAAACAATCATAAAAATAAAGGCATGCAAGCAGCACTGTCCCCTTATCTTAAGTCCAGTCAGTGGCCGCGGGTCTTCTTAGCAGTTTTCCTCCGGTGATTAGAACAAAAGACGCTCTAAACAGCTCCGTGTTAAGCCTCATTTATGGTTCCGCGTTAAATCGACGCAGAGCCTACGCCGTAGGGTTCAGCGTATGGTGCGCGTCGCAGCGTAACCCTACGCCGTAGGTTCTGCGTCGGTGTAACGCGGAACCATAAATCAGCCTTTATGGTGCGCTGGAGAGGAGGCAGGGAGCTGGGTGGAGGGGGCGGTGATTTAGCGGGCCGTTACGTAACGGCCCGCCACCAAACCACATGCGCCGTTTTTGCACAGTTATGCGGAAAATCCCAGAAAGCACACAATACACTGAATGTTAAAAGTTCGTTGTTTTTTGGGTGTAATTGATGTCAAGACACCCAACAAAACACAAAAAATCAAGAAAAATTTGTTTTTCATGTCACAATCCCTTTAAACTGTAAGCCATAAGCAGCAATATTAAAATAATAAAAGGCTTGCAATATTTCAGTTGATTTGTAATGAATCCAGAATGTATGACATTTTTGTTTTTTTAATTGCATTACAGAAAATAAAGAAATTTATCACAATATTCTAATTTTCTGAGACAGTCCTGTATGCTGCTATAGGCCTACGCTGCAGGGGGGCACCGACATGATCCACGGGGCGGTGCCCCTCACCCTTCTTCTCCTCTCTTCCATTTTTCATTTATCATAAGTATCTCATAGCCATCATTTTTGTCCATCGTTCTTGTAGTTTGTTGTGGTTTTGTCATCTAAATATTTGAGATAAGATGTGGTGGGAGAGATGCTAAGGCAGTCATTGGTGTAAAAGTGCAAACATTTACTGTAATCCAAAAAGCTGCATGTTGTTGTTCACCATAGGCATAGTTTTTCAGTTATTTTATCTCAGCAATGCAGCAACCAGACCGGTCTGACAGAGAGCACACTTGTACTGGGGCTGTGTGTGTGTGTGTGTGTGTGTGTGTGTGTGTGGGAGGGTTTATGTGTGGGAGGGTTTATGTGTTTGTGCATGTGCGCGTGGGTGGGTCGGTGGCGGGTGTATGTGTGTGTATGTGTGTGTGCGTGCGTGCGTGTGTGTGTGTGTGTGTGTGTGTGTGTGTGTGTGTGTGTGTGTGTGTGTGTGTGTGTGTGTGTGTGTGTGTGTGTGTGTGTGTGTGTGTGTGTGTGTGTGTGTGTCTGTGTGTGTGTGTGTGTGTGTGTGTGCAGAAGCAGCTCTTTCTCACCGTGCAGCAGGACCACCAGCAGCTCAATCCTCTTCATCTCTCCTTCAGTCTGAACCAACTCAGAAGAAGAATTTCTCCTCAGACGACATCGACCGTCCGTCCTCCACCTTCCACCTCCACATAACGACTGACTGGAAATTCCTCCGATTCCACAAGAAGAAACAAACTACACTGTGGGAGGAGTTTCTGGATAATTAAAGAAGAGAAACACCAAGAACAAAAGTGAAGTTGTTATTTCACAGATTCACAGGAAGACTCCACATTTCATCCTGAAAACAGTTGACCTTGATAGTTTTATGGGCGTGTGTGTGGTGGTGTGTGTCTCTATGGTCCCATGATGGACTCCTGACCCATCCAGGTGTACCTCACCTTTACCTGACTTGTTCTTTTTCTAATGATGCGTCCTCTTAGCTTTACCTGTTTCCCAGAGACCTGACTGAGCTATTTCTGCTGAATCATTTATTTCAAGGAAGGATGCCCAGTTGTCTCAATATAATGGTCAAAGTCGGGATCCTCGAGTAGCGAGGTGTTAAATCCCAACCCGTTGCTGATTTTGTACAGATTTTCTTTTATTTAAGGGCAGAGTGACCGGTGTGATCACTAATAATGATGGAATGTATTACAGTGTCATTCACATTGGAGATAATGGAGTTACTAATAACCTAATAAGTAATACCAAAAAACCAGTACCTGGCTGTGATTAGAGTTCAGTTATGACGCTTGCAAATACGAGCTTTTTCAAAAGTTCCAATGTTTCCAATGTATTTTTATTCCTTAAAGTGTTAATGCAGGTATTGCCACTTTGTCACTTGTAACATAAAATAAACAAATATAAATATCCAGCTGCTATTTCTTACTTCCTCTGTACATGCCCGTACGCACGGTCAAAAAACTTTTGCCTCCACACAGCCCCCTGTGTGTGATTACACCCTGATTAAATAGACCGTGCCCAATTGATTGTATACTCCCCCTAGTGGGCAGATAGGCTAAAAACACAAGATAAACACGTTAACGTAACTCTTTTTGGAGGGTTCGGTACCTTAACTCTAATTAAGTGTCAAATACTAAATCTGTCTCTGAAGTTAATAATTTAACACTTCATAACACTAATTCAGTGTTTGAGTCTAAATATTAACTTTCCAGGAGTTGTTTTTTAACTACATAAGAGTTATTTGTAAATACAATTAAGAAAAGGTATACCTTTTTATTGTTTTGAACTTTTAGAAATTCCTTGAGAAATAAACATTTAGGAGGCAATGACTTTCTGAAATGCATTTATTTCAAAACATGCACCACAATGAGAAAACGATTTCTAAAATATGTAACAATGTGGAACCATGCACATGCTCTCACTTTCATTAGAGTACTGCTGACCAAAAGGTCGGCCCCCAAGGGTCAGGGACAACCTCCCTGACCAATCGGTGGCATGTAGTGTGATGACATCAGATACGGCCCAACTCAGCTTTTTCTATTGATTAATGTATATGGGAAGAATAACAACAACCAGGACCTGTCAATGCTAAATCACTTTTCAAATGTTGTTGCTGAGTTGAAAAGACGATATTCCAGACTTTTAACTATTAGAAGGAAATAGGAGCCTGCCCCAAATGAGTGGCTGGATGGATGGCCTGCTAGAGAGACCCCGATATAACAAAATCATAAATTATTTTATGGCCGATAATAATTTACATGATATCTGGAGAGAATTAAATCCAAACGTGTTAATTAAATTGTTTTCATGGTATAAACCAAATGTAAATCCAGGTTAGACTACTGGTTGGCTAGCGATGACGTTACCATAACGCTAACCTCTAAAGCTCCATCAGACCATTGCATCATTGATTTAACCTTAGAGATGGTCAGATGGTCTTACTGTTATTTTTTTTATAAATACTTCTGGGAAGATGTAAGAGTGCTTTTGTTTGAAGTGGTTAAAGAATGTATTAAGAGAAAAGAAGTGATGATAATGATGAAACGTGATCACAGCACTCAAGACTCAAAAGAGGAATATCAGACGTAATTAGTGAGACAGTTTTATAAGACCCCGTCCACACATAGCCGGGTATCTGCTAAACCGAAGATATTTTCCTACGTTTGGACCTGTCATCCACATGGAAACGCAAATAAACAAATGTTTAAAAAAACTCTGGGCAAAGTGAAGATTTTTGAAAACTCTGTTTATGTAGATGCGTGTAGACAGAGACAACCGGAGTTTTGCGTTTTCGAACGTCACATTATGCTCCAAAACAACAACAAATCTGCTCTGACGTGCAACCTTTGTTTACTACAGAACTACAGATGATCCAGCATCTGTTCTCCAAGCTATTTATTAAATAAATGGTCTCTGCTCTTGACCACCGTTTAATGCGTTACACCGACACAGAGCCTACGCCGTAGGGTACACGGCAACGTAGCTCTACGCCGTACCGTACGGCGTAGGGCTGCGTCGATAACGCGGCAGCTCCGTGGCGGGACACATCTGGGAAACACGGCCATTATTAACATGCTCTATTATGATATAAACCGTTGTATCACTTTAGGACATGGTACTTGTAGGAGATTTGATATTGAAAGGGATATTTGACAGGGATGTGGCAGCTCATCTGTATTTTGTATTATGGTTGCACAGGTGTTAGCTATTTTAATTAAGAATAGGGGTTTAGTCAGTTTTGACATATTGGGCAAGCAGCTGATAATTAGTCAATTGACCCTTTGTCCCATTGCTAGGTCGGACTAGGTCATCTCTCCCGTCCACTTCCATTGTAAATAAATTGGGTTTAACATCACTTTATTTCTAATTATTGGACCAAAGAAAATCCACAGCAACTAGATATAAATAAAGAGGAACACTTCAGGTACCCTGTAGTGAGTTTTCGGTGAAAACAAGATATTTTGATTATTTTAGCCGATAGCACGGTGGAAGGGTTCGACTGCCAGTCTGGCCATCCACGTAACTTTATCCAAAGCAGACATTTTTCATAGTTTACCATTGGTTTGGGGATTGTAATAGAGTGATCTATGTTGTTTTTGTTGCCACCTCCAGGTGAATGTTAGGTAATGTGCTTATGTGGTTACCTTTTCGTTGGCCAACTGTTCACTTCATCACCTGGCCTGCTTATTGACTCCAACCCAGTATATTACAGGAATGAAATGTATTCCTGTGATTCTCTCTGGGTAGCGGGTGTCACTTTTCCAAGTGCCCCGAGTACACCACTTAACCATTTTAAGATAAATAAATAAAAGGCTTTCACGGTTGTAGCTATGGGTTGTAGCCTGCTGCTGAGCCGACTTTGTTTTGCAAGTATGGATCAGATTTCTGCCAGTTTGGGGATAAAAATATGCTGCACAATTTTTTTAACACGAAGTTTTAAAAAAAGAATCCAGTGATTTAAATTTCAATACAAGGCAAGTAAAAACTATGCTTTTTCTATTGATGGAAACGAGAGAGACGACTGTTTTGATATTCTGCTCGGAGGTAGCAATGGAGTTAGGGAGAATGATTTTTCTGATTGGTCAGTCAGGGACCAATCAAAAGGCTAACAAAGGGTCAATTGGCTGACGATACGACTTTGTTTCTGCAAGATGAAACCCAAATTCCTTCAGCATTACGTATTATTAATGACTTCTCCAAGGCATCTCAATAAGTGTGAACTATTTGCTCTGAAAGATCAATCTACTGAACCAATATGTAACCTTAAAGTAAATATTTAGGTACTGTTGTGATAGAGAGAGCACGTTCAGATAAACTTAATTTAGCTGATACAGGAAACAAATGTAAGTTAATCTTAAATCAATGTATACAAAGAGATCTTTCAGTTCTCGGTAGAATATTATTAACCATCTTTATTCTTGACTGGTTTATCCGACCTACTCTTTACCTTCATCAGTCATCATAATCAAGAATATTAATAGATTAAATGTCAACTTTATTTGGAGAAATAATTATCATTATATTGCAGAACAAGTCATTTGAGGATGGAGGAGGCAATGCTATGGATTTTGAGGCTAAAAGTAAAGTAAATCAACACTGTTGGGTTTGTTATTCCTAATCTGGTCTTGATTTCTTTGATTTCCTTTTAAGATGTGATTTTGATCTTAGAAGATTACCAATGAAACTAATTGACTAACTGATTTCCATCAACAGGCTCGTTTGCATTGACGCTCATCTTCACACACAATTTTACTCCATATAAAAACCAGTTTGCAATAATAGATATGTATTGGTTAATAGAAATCTGTTTTCAATTTCAAATATGTTGCCCTCAATCAAAATATAAACTAATGATCAAAGCCTTTCCTCGTCACTTTCAATCCGGGTTAGACAGGATTTAATATATTCCAAAGTTTCCCCTGTTTTACAGACACGTTGTGTTAATAATGTTGATTTCTATGATGTCAAACGTAATAACAAGTTCATAAGAAGCTGTTTATCCAGTAACTGAGCCACTGGTGTGCTTAGAAGGGAGTATATGAACAAATTAAGAAGATTAGATTCTAAATATTTATCATTTACACTCTCCTCTAAAATAAAATATATGCAATTTAAAATTATAAACAAAACGTACCCAACTAATGACTCTCTGAGACCCACTTTTAAAGTGGATGTGGATAAATGTGTCTGTGAGAAATTATTTGAGGACTTGAATCATCTGTTTTTCTCACGTGACAGTGTGCAACCTTTGGCAGGACTTTCACCACTTTATCTGTACACGTGGGACACATTTAACAGAAATAACCATTCAAGAGGTTACCGGTAAATACGATGGTTTTATTAATGACCATATCACTGACTACGGTATAAATAATGTTCTCCTATTGGCCAAGCACTACATACACAAATGTCCCTTATTTAAAAACGTCCCAAACTTTATATAGTGGAAGAACGAGTTAAATGTGTCCTTATTTTTTGTGAAGTCAAAGAAAGCTTTTAAGCTGACCTCTTTTTTGATCAAAAATTTGCACTTTAATGTTTTGACCTGTTTTTGTTTTGTGTTATTTTTGTTTTGTTTCTTTTTGTTGGTTTTTATTATATGCCCCGCTTCATTTGGTTTGGTTGTTACATTGTACTTTGTAAACTGGTAATGTGAACACATAATGTACATGTTATAGTACCTCTGGATGCAACCTTTTATACGTTTATATCAATAAAAAAAAAGTGTTTTAAATTGAAAAACAGCGAGAGAATGCTGCCAAAAGTCACGTGATGCAATCTCACAGCTGTGTGGACGAAGCTCTGAAAGGTGTTTTCAGATCTCATATTACAGGTTTCACGTGGTTTTTGCAAACATAATGTGGTGGGAGAACAGAGCCATATTTGAAACTCTGAAGATGTAAACTTGAAGAAGAGCAAGGGTGCAACCGGAGGTTTCACTGTGATATGCATGTTGCACTTGCAAAAAATAAAAATGTACTTACAAACTTATGCTGGCAGAGATTTAAAATTGTATTTCAAGTTTTAAATTCTCTAAAATTCTCTAAAATTACACACAAAAACAAGACACACAAGTGTTCCTATATAGACTACATGTCATAAAAAAAGATAAATGATGGATCACAATAAACTAAGACAGTCATTAATTCCAGTTAACTTAGCAGAAGTAGGTAAAATGGTGTATAAGTAAATGAATAAAAAAGATGTAAAAAAGTAAATTAAAGAATGTTAAAAAAAATGATTAATATTTAAATACAGTATTTTTCTTTAAAACATTTTTTTTTTTAAAAACCATATATATATCTATGGAAGTGTTACTTTGTTTGGTGTCAATTACTTTGAGGGATTTTATGTACTCTTTAAACTCGTGGGAAACTTTGAAAGTTGGGTGGAGTTTTGGAGTATTTGCATTTGTGTACGTGCTATTTGCAATACAAAATGAATAGATTTGTAATAAAGGAGATGTCATTCCAGAAACAAAGTCCTTGGCCTTCATATTCAAATCAATAACCCTTTAAACATACAGGAAGAAGAACAGAACCAGAGCCACTTCAGGTACCTGCGCATAGATCAGAAGCCACGACAACATCTTTACTCAGGGTCCTCTCTTGTTGTCAAAGAGCGCATGTCCTTCCTCCAGGAAGGCTCTCCTGCCCTTTCTCCTTGCGTCCTCAACAAACAAATCTTTAAAGTTTTCAAACAAAAACTTTGGATTTATCTTTCAGTGAAATATTTTTTTTACTTGCAATTTAAAAAAAATAATTACAGTTTGTAGTTTTGCTCTTAGTCAGATTTTTGAATGTAAGTTTTCATTTTTCTCTGCTTGCTTAATAAAGAAACAAAAATCCCTCCATGCGTAGGAGTTTAGAGTTAAAAAGTCAACAGTTATTGTTTCCATTCTTCCAGATCTGATGTAGAAATACTGTGTTTTAACGGCTAATATTATATATCCCAGAGTTACGTGAAAGAATGTGACTCTATCAGAGTAAAATTAACTCGACGACCAACACTGAAACTCTTAACACTTTTGAATCTGCTGTGTAGGGTACAGTTGAGATTACAGTGTAGGATTCTCACGCTACAGTGGACACATCATTGATCTGATCCACAATCAGAAGAAAGGATCCACTGTGGAGAGAGTGAGCAGCGCTACATTTCGAGGGGGGGCACTTCAACGCGGACCTCTCCTGGTCAACAAACACTGCAACACCGGCCAAGGAAAGAAGGCGACAGCCCCCCACCCCACCAGGCATGTGCACCTTCTACAGGAGCACCATTGAGCGCGTCCTGGCCAGCTGCACCACCACGTGGTACAGGAAGTGCATCGCCCACAACCGCAAAAGATCCTGAAACACTAACGGCACTTTTCCACTAGTTCCTCCTCGGCTCTACTCTATTCAACTCGACCAAGTTTCTTTTCCATAACAATTCAGCACCTGGAGCAGAAGTAGGAGGGTTGGAGTGAAGCTGCTGTGACGTATTTGATTGTGTGATCTAAACGGAGATGACAATAACACTAAAGATGTAGAACCTGGAGGAGATGATAAATGTGCTGCTGGGTCTGTGGCCTGTGTTCAATATCAAGTTAAAAAATGAGAGTGAGAGAAGCTTCAAGCGGCAGCGCTTTTTATTTTTTTGTTTGTCTTGCGCTGCTGAAAAGTCAGCTGGAGCCGCGAGCAGCTGAGAAGTGACAGAGCTCCTGGTAGATCTGGTCGTTCCTTATTGCCCGTCTAGATCCCTTTTTAATTATCTCCTCAGCCACCAGGTTTATGAACATCTGCACCTCAGAGTTGGATCAGAAACAGACTTTTGCGCTGCCATTTCCTGTCGAATAAAATGAACAAGAAGCCGCCGTCAGAGTCGCTCTTTCGCTGATGTCCAACCCCCCGACCAATCGGTGGCCTGTAGTGTGATGACGTCAGATACAGCCGACTCAGCCGCTTAGAACCTCGGCAGAATAGATACAGAAAAAGTATCTGCTCGGCACGTTAGACCCCTAGTGGGAAAGAACCAAACCGAGGCGAGGCGGGCAGAGTAGTGTTAGGATTTTATGAAATTGTTAAAAGTATGAGGGGTTATTCTATAAGATTGTACTCTGGTGGTTGCTCTTAGCGCAGAACCACCTCCTGTTTTTATGACCAGACTGATTAGCTGAGTTCTTCTTTGAAGACGGTGAAGAGGAACGGATGTTTCAGATTGATGGGTCCCCTCCTGTTTTTCTCTGGGTTTTTCTTGTCGTAGATCTTTCACTGCAGTTGGCCTCCCAGATAAGGTTCAACAGATAAGGTTCAACATCGGCTCCTATAACGTACAAAACACCTCCCTTTTTTAGTATCAATATGGCTGAATTGATGACCACAGTGTGCATTTCTCTCCTACCTATGTGGTTTGAGAAAAGTGTACCTCCGGCTGGAAAACATTGTGCATGATCCAATAAAAGCTTGTATTAACATTTGATTCTGTTCACTGGTTTTCTTATGGTGCACCAGACAAACGAACACAAGGATCTTTCAGTTGGTACTAGTGGAAAAGTGCCTATAGTGAATACAGCAGGGGACATCACTGGCACCTCACTCCCCTCCCTCATGGACGTCTGCAACCCCCGTCTCACCCGCTGAGCATTCAGCTTTGTGAGTGACCCCACCCCACCCACCCATCACACAGAGTGAGGTGGATCTGCTGGTTTCCTCGAAACATCTCCACGTTGGTCTCATGTGTCCAGAGGACATGGGCCCGGGAGTCTGCTGGTTTGAAACCCTTTATGAAATTATGAAACCCGTCATGGAGAGCAGTGTGCTGGCCTGCAGGGCCAAGTGAGGAGAGACAAGGTGACTAAGTTAAAATGTGGATTAGCCCAACAGAGCACATTACTGCGTCAGACGCAGATGAACGTGGCGTCCGTCCGGGCCAGCTTCAAGGTAGCTAAACTGATAGCACGCTGTGGAAAGCCGTTCAGTGATGGAGAGTTTATTAAGAATCAGAATCAGAATCAGCTTTATTGGCCAGGTTCGAACATTGTCCAACAAGGAATTTGACTCTGGTAGTTTCGCTCTCTATGGTATAAGGTGGACAATAAACAAATGAACAATAGACAAATGTGGAATTTCTATGTACAAAAATTATAAAAATTATAAACATTAAAAAGTGTTGGAGCACTGCTGCGGAGGAGGTGTGTCCGAACAAGAAAGATGTCCTAAACGCGGTGAGTCTGTCCGCATCTACAGTCACCAGGCGGGATGAAGAAATGGGGGATAATGTACATTACCACCCAGCTGAAAGAGAAAGCTAAAGATTTTGTGTATTTTTCGTTGTCATTGGATGAGAGCAACGACATGCAGGACACAGCACAACTGTTCATTTTTATTCGGGGAGTAAATTCCAACTTTGAAGTTACCGAGGAGCTGGCAGCATTACAAAGTCTCACAGATACAACAACAGGCAGTGGTGGACAGTAACGGAGTAAATTTACTTGAGTACTGTACTTAAGTACATATCCAGAGGATTTGTACTTTACTTGAGTATTAGATTTCTTTGGTACTTATTACTCTTACTTGAATACATTTCCAAGACAAATATTTTTACTTTTACTCGAGTAAATTTCTAGGAAGGCTGAAAAGTACTCGTTACTTTCAGGTCTGCTCTTTTTTCTTCTTCCCTAAAATCCTATTGGACACAAGCTGTTTTTGTCAAAGGAGGAGACCTATCACAGTGCACGCTCTCCACTGGGATGTACGTAAAGCGGAAATACGTCAAGCCTCCTCAAAACGATACCACCAAAGTAGCCTGCGTTTGTCAAGACAGAGCCGCAACAAGTCAAGACACCGAAGAAAGACAATCCGCTGAGTCGTCTGAGTCTGATAATGAGCCGGACTCGGAGCAGGGACTTTCACAAAATCCTTGGCCGTATCTTAACTCAATGTTTGAGTTCGACCGAGTAAAAAACGAGGGCACAGACAAACCACAGACATTTATTTTCAAATGTTTATTGTGTCTGCCGAAGCAGAACTACCTCTCTGCTTTCAACAACTCAACATCGAATTTTCAGAAACAAGAGTTAAAAGATCCTTAAATTAATTTAGAAAAAATATAGTAATTTACTGATGTGGAAAATAAGAAATTTACTCTTACTCTTACTTTTACTTAAAGTAAATTTAAAAGCATTTACTTTTGGATACTTAAGTACCTTTAAAAGCAAGTACTTTTCTACTCTTACTCGAGTAATATTTTGACTGAGCTACTTTTACTTGTAACGGAGTAAATTTTGACCAGTAGTATTTGTACTCTTACTCAAGTACTGGGGTCGAGTACTCTGTCCACCTCTGACAACAGGGGAGGATATTTTTGGTAAAGTTTGCCAAACAATGGAAGAGTTGGATGTGGACTGGTCTAAGCTGGCCAGCATCACAACGGACGGTGCTCCAAATATGACCGGCGCGTCGCGGGGGCTCGTCGGGCACGTGAAAAAGGAAATGGCAGAAAGAGGTCTCACACTCCCGCTACAAGTCCACTGCTTGATTCACCAGCAAGCACTGTGCTGCAAAGAAAGAAGAATCAGCCCACAGAGATGTGCTTTACACTGAAGTCCGCTGGTTAAGCCGGGGCAGATCATTTCCTGTTATAGACTAACCTCGGCCCCCCATCACAGAAAGGAAAGTTGTTCTGGCCCCCACTGAAAAAAGTTTGGGGACCCCTGCTTTAATCAATAACCTCATAGCAGATTTGTTGTTGTCTAATCATCTGTTTACTCCAGGACACTCATCACAAGACTCTTCCTGACGTTTAAATATTATGTAACTTTAAACTTACAGGGTCAGAATACTTTGCTTAATTTAAGAATACAAGCAAAAAGTAAACACAGTTGTTAGGCCTTAACTGACGTCACAGTTGTAGTTCAGTCCGGGCCAAATTCATCACCTACTTCTATTGAGGAAGAATAACTTTAGGGTGTCTAAGCCCTCGGCTCTGTCTGTCAGGCTGATCGTTCACGCCAAAGCGTATTTGATTTACGTAAATACAAATGGATAATCAACCTTTCACTATATTATTCTTAAATATTTGCAACCTCGCTGTAACATGTTGGTTGGTGGCATTTGTTGAAGGACATGCCCAATAGTCGGAGAGTTGGCGTTGCCTGTAAAACTAACGCCAGGGCTAAACCCCCTTTTATCCTCAAGGGGCAAGTTCACAAGCACAACGAGACTTAAAAGGTAGTAAATCCAGTAGTTGACGGCTGAAACCTCAGTAAACTGACTGTTTGTGACTATTACTGCCGACAGTGGTTACGTAGCAACTGTATAACCGATACTTTTTCCGACAGTTAACTTTGTTGTTTTTACTGTGCATATTTTTAAAGTCAGGCGTGCTTTGGACACCTTTCTCCTTGGGCCATTCTCCCGCCCTCACTGAGCGCCGACCAATCAGAGCAGCGGGGGACCGACTCCGGCATTTCTATTGGTTGTAGAGTCTTAGAGGCTGGACCTCATGCCCGCTCCTGATTGGCGGAGCCAGCTGTCGCTCAGATGGCTTCGGTCGTGGCGTATAAATACGCTGCTTTAGCCTGAGCCGCTAACACTTAGCAATTTACCGTGGAAGAGTCTAACTACTTAAGTGGAAACCACGCTTCAAAAACCCGCACGCCCGCGCACACAGACACGCATGCACGCTCTTGCGGGGGCTGTGCGCGCCGTAGTATTGACGGAAAGCGCGAGGATTGGCGCAGTTTTTGGCTTTTGTTTAAAGGGGCGTGTGCTAGCCTGAGGTGGCTAGCTGCAGAAGCTAACGGTTTGAATTATTCATGAGGGAGCTCTGTGATTGGTGGAGGCAGCGGAAGGGGCGGGGCTAGGGACGTGTGTTTACTATTGCAGCTCAACAGGTTGACTTGCGCGACCCGCGTGTTCGCTGAGCGGAGGACAAGCGCAGACTTCAGTAAGTATTATCCATCTAATCTAACTTTATTTATTTTTATTTTTTTTAATTGAAAGACAAAATGCAAACAGCACAATACAACCTCCAGGGGGAGACACACACTCAGCGGCGGAAAATCAGGACACAATGAACTAGGGCTGGGGATCGATTCAAATGTCAAGAATCGATTTGATTCCGATTCTTAAGATTCAGAATCAATTATCAAGATTCGATGCGATTCCGATATTGATTTGGGTTAGTGTTATTAAAACTGTTTTTTGAGCTGTTGCATGAATTATATGTAGTTATGCAAAATATTACTACTAGTATTGAGATTAAACAGCAAGTATTGGCAGCTAATGATGCTGTAATGTTGTTACTGTGTGTGTTGTGATGCGTGTTGAGAGGGAGTGAATGAGTGAGGGAGTATGTGTATGATTTGTGGAGATTGTGGGATTATGTGACTGTTTATTTTGTGATTGTTTTTAAATAGATGTAATTTTAAATTTTGTATTACAAGTCCTAGATATTGTTGTATTGTATTTTATTGTTAGAAAAGCCCAACTAGGGACAGGAGTTGCAAATAAGCAATAGCTATAAACTCTATGTACAGAACATCAGTTGCTGTTATTGTACTGAAACTATGTTTAAACTGCATTGTCCCTATCAACTAAAACAATAAAAAAGGACCAATCAGCTCCCAGAATGCTGATAGAACTGCTTTCAGAAACATCATGTGGGGCAGAATTACCAAACAGATCCAGGGCAGCAAACAGAGACGCATGAAATCTGTTTTATTTTTTCCCACATTCCGTTTTTATTTGTTCCATTGTCGGTCTATTTTGGTTTTTAATTTTTGAGCATTTGGTTTTTAGCATTTTTTGCAAATGTAACCCTAAGACAGCATATAAAGTAATGAAATATAGACAATTGCTGCAATTATAACCTAACACTTTAATGTTTTATACCTTTAAACATATTTAAAGGCAAAAACATGGCACCAGTTATTCTCGTGTCCAACAAGACATTCCTTTTTTGGGGATAAACACAAAAAATAACCAAAAGTTGTAATGTAATAAATACATAAATAAATTTAAAAAAAAAGATCTTTAGACATATGAATCGATTTTTAGGAATTAATATGAGAATCGGTTTAGAATTGGGAAATCGATTTTTTTCAACACAGGCCTACAACGAACTATAGAAATGCATTAAAAAGAGCAGGCAAACTTAAGGCCTTGATGGTACCCCCACTAACGCGATATTATTAGAGGCAGGAGAAACACCACTGGACTTAAGAAGGGATAAACTGACACTTGCATACTGAGTACCGGTAAGATTAAAAGTGAGTGGGGAAGAAAACCTTGCAACGATGACAATAAAGGACTGTTGGGAATATTCTAAATTCCAGAGACATGGGTTTGGGTGTTCAAGGGATGAAAGACTGAGAATATATACAATGGAGACATTAGAATTCACTAAGTACACACCGATGAGTAATATACCTCCTTGGCTCTTCCCCGAAGCAAAGATAGACATGAACATACTGGAACGGAAAAAAGAATGGAGAATGAACGAAGTAGGAGTTAAAGCGAGTATTTACTTGAGAAATAGTTATTACAACTACCTCAAAATAAACACAGATGGGTCAAAAAATCAAAATGATTATGTGGGAATAGGTGTGTATATCCCTGAGTTCGATGTAAATATCTCCAAAAGATTATCTAATCAACTATCAGTATATACAGCAGAAATGGTGTCAGTCTTTATTGGGTTACAGTGGGTAGAAGAGGTTAGTCCTGATAAGGTGGTGGTTGCACAGATTCAATAGCTGTATTGGAAAGTATACAATCGACAACAACATGCAGAGAAGACTTACTCATAGATATTTACCATAGTTTATTAAGAATACAGAGATGGGGCATAGATGTACAGTTCTGTTGGGTACCAGCACATGAGGGAGTGACAGGGTATGAGGGTGCTGATAAATTAGCAAAAATGGCTCTACATAAGGAAATAACAATACCAGTTCCACTAGGAAAAGGAGAAGGTAAAGCAGTAATAAAGAAGAAAAGAATGGGAATATGGCAGAAAAGGTGGGAGGAAGATCAGAAAGGACAGGGATATCACAAAATACAAAAGTCTATCATAACAAAGAATTATACAGAAAGGAACAGAAGGGAGGAAATAGTCATAACAAGACTCAGACTGGACCACACAGGATTAAATGCCACTTTGTATGTTATGGGAAAAAGAGACAGTGATAAGTGTGACAACTGTGGAGTTAAAGAAAACAGTGAACATATTCTAATGTATTGTAACGGGTATGAAATAGAAAGAGAACGGCTACAGGAAAAAGTCAGAGAGGCAGGACGTGAGTGGAATATGAGGGGGATACTGGGAACAGAGGGAGAGGGGGTTGAAATCACCAGAAAGGCACTAATTAATTTCTTAAAAGACACTAGGCTGATAAATAGAATTTAAAATAGGCTAAATGAAATGATCTTACTCACTCTTGTACAGTAGGTGGCGGTATGCACCTTAAAGTTGTTTGCGATCCGCCAATAAAACCGAGAAGGAGGAGAAGACGACGACGACAGCGGAAAATCAGGACACAATGAACTATAGAAATACATTAAAAAGAGAACACAAACTTAAGGCCTTGATGGCCTTTGCATTGGTGGAGAGTTTAATAGTTCTAATATATTGCTTGACCTCATTTTCAAAAATACAAAAAAGAGGCTTTTGATTAATATAACAGGATTTGTGAATAAACCGTTTTGCCAATAAGATTAATGATATAATTTTTTTTTTTTTTTAACAGATGGATAGTCAATGAAGCCAAACCATACATGTTCAAAGCAAAGGGAGAAATGTGGTTCAACACAAATCAAATTACAGATATTGTTCCATAATTTCGTAGTGAAAGAGCAACTCCAAAATAAGTGAAAAACATCTTCAGGGGATCCTTCACAGAAACAACAGACAGTGTCTATGTCTTTTTTGAAACATTGAAGAAAAACTTTACATGGGTAGACTCTGTGAATTATTTTAAAAGATACTTCCTTAATTTTATTAGTAATTAAGTATTTTGCAGGTAACGACCAAATCTTTTTCCAGTCAAGATTATCAACAAAGTTATTCCAATAAGAAACCACATATGGAATTGATACAACATCCTTCTGAAACAATGCACATAAATGACGATTATAATTGCGTCTTGAGGAGAAACAAATCTCACCAATTTCAAGTTTGGTCGGATCAAAAGACAAATTTAAATTCAAGTTCTGTCCCGTCTTACTTTTAAATAACGACTCCAGTAGGGATTGCATTTATAATGACACTAAATTCTTTAACGGGGACAATAATGTTGAATTTCAACATGTTCTTTATGTCAAGAGAGCAAGACTGCAGTAAACACACATGGCAACGCTTTTTATGCTTCCAGTGTCTTTTCATCTCATTGGCTATTTCTTCTGACGCCTCTTTTCTATAGATTATTGTGATTGGTGGGTCAGGATGTCCCTGGACAAAGAGCCCCTCCTTCCTCCCGAGACGGCGGTGAAACTCAGCCCTGCCTTCCCTGCTCCCGCCAGCCTATCAGAGCAGCCGCAGGTGACGAAGCCCCGACCCCCGGTCCATGCCAAAAACGGCTTCCAACCTCCCGCTAGCGTCCCGCCCGCAACGGCCCAGAGAGCGGGGAAGCGGCGATACTCCGTAGGGGTCAGCTTCAGGGGCGCGGCCAAGCGCCGTCGCCGTGCCAACAGCGAGAGCCAGACCGATCCCGTGCTGCCGAGCCACTTCCTGCTGGGCGGGAACATCTTTGACCCGCTGAACCTGAACTCGCTGCTGGACGAGGACGTGAACAGGTGAGATGGGAGGCACATTTCTGCTCCTGCCCCCGAAACTACCGTCTTTTTGCTTCCATGAGATTGAAAAGTAAATTCTTCTAGTCAATTCAATTTTATTTTATTTATATAGCATTAGAGGTGGGTATTGGGAAGGACCTCACGATACGATACGCATCACGATACTTGAGCCACGATACGATACACATTGCGATATCCCGATTATGCGATATCCCGATTATTATATTCTACATAGTTCACCGAAAAATTAAAAAATGCATTACACATCTTAAAATCCAAGTTGTATATATGTACATCAGATGATAGTGATGGATCTTAAAATCCGAGTTGCACGTTCATCAGATTATAGTGACAATTCATGGGACAAACTGAGTCAAAACAATGTTTTATTATAACTATACAAGCTAAAGTTACAACATATTTGTATATGTTTTTCATATTATTTACATCATATGAAATTAACATTAAATTTAGTATGAGGTTGCCTTAATTATGTGGCAAATGATAATAAACACAAGAAAGATGGTACTAAAACCAAGGACAGGCACAGTGATCAGTCAGTATAGATATAAATCCATAAATAAATAAACCTCTGTCCATTATTTTTCATTTTTTAAGGACAGGCAATTGTGTTATATAAAAAATAAATTATAAAATGAAATAAAACCTGAGCTCAGTGCAGGGCCCTCCCAGGGTTGGTAGAGAGTGGCAATGCCCAGGACTGTCACTTAGGTAGGAGCACTGGGTGATATAATGGGAAAAAAATCGGGGATAAAAAAAAAAAAAAATCGATATTCAAATTTTGAATATCGATATTGAATCAGCTGGAAAAGTATCGCGATATATTGCCATATCGATATTTTTGCCCACCCCTATATAGCATCTATTACAACAAAAGTTGTCTCTAGGCACTTTCCACATACCCAGAACATGGCCCCCGAGCAATTATTACATAAACAATGGCAGGTAAAAACTAGTCCTGGTTTAAGCCCCTCTGGTCCTGGTTTCAGCCCCTTTAGTCATAGTTTCAGCCCCGTCAGTCCTGGTTTAAGCCCCACCAGTCCTGATTAAAGCTCCTGTAGTCCGGGTTTAAAGGTAACCTGGGATGAGTGGGAGGTGTCCATGTCCTCTGAAACAGACTTGCTCAAATTGAAACCTGAAACTTTTTGCCCCTTCTCTTTTCAACTCAGGACGACCAATGAGGAGACACCAAAGTGCTCCCCCCTGCCATCACGAAGCAGAGACCCTGTAGAGATCCTGGTTCCCCGTGACATCACTGACCCCCTGAACCTGAAAGGGGCAGAGGAACAGGGGGAGACGGCAGCGGTCCTGCTGTCTCCCCTGAAGTCCAGGAGGAGACACAGGTACAGACACCATGGAGGAGGAGCAGCGGGAGGGGAGAAGGACAAGGAGGGGGTAGCAGCACGACTGTTTGCCTCCACAGCTGGACTCGCAGGTGAGAGAACTTAAGTTCAGTTCCAGTGTTGACCAGAGCGGGCAGTGTTTCTACCCTATGAATGATGTTAACGTATTATATCTGCAGTTCCAGTGTTGGGCAGAGAGGGCAGTGTTTCTGCATCTCCTCTTTCATGCGAACTCAATACTGCCATCACTTGTCGAGATGATGTTGCCCCACCCCCACACCTTCCCAGGAGGCACACCCACCCCCCACCTGGCCCCACCCCGAAGCCTGGTAACAAAGGAGAAGGTCGCCATCGAAAACGGCGACGCACAACATCCACAAGATCAACAGACACTGTCACCACGGCAACCGTACCTCTGCCAACCAAATTTCAGACACCGATTGTGGGCGGCACTGCAGCTATGAGGTGGGTGTTGCACCTGAATCGGGATGAAACGCAGTTATTTGATTGGGTGGTGTAATCATGTGTCCTGTGTCGGACTCTTCAGGTGTGGAGGACCGCGGCTCGGCGCGGCTCAAGCATCGGAGAAGAAGAAAGACAAACACCGGTACCAGTTTGGCAACCACAGCCGTTACTACGGCTACCACGGTTTCTACGGCGACCGTTGCGAGGGTCGGGTCGGCATGGAGGAAGACCCTCGGCTCCGCCTCCTGGAAGCTGATTGGTTCAGGGACAAGACGGTGCTGGACGTGGGCTGCGGCAGCGGCCACATTACCCTGGCCATCGCTCGGAGGTTCGACCCCACCCACATCCTGGGGGTGGAGCTGGACGAGAAGCTGGTACACGCCGCCAAGCAGAACATCCGGCACTTCCTGTCACATGACTTGGTGACGGAGCAAAGGAAGAGGGTGGCAGGGGAGGAGGAGATGGAGGAGACTGGAGAAAAAAAAGAGGAGGAGCTGATGAAGGAGCTCCAGCAGACTCTCCACCTCGTCTCCCTCCCTCTGTCGTTCCGGGTGTCCCGGGGCCCCCTCTCTGCTCCGCCCCTCGTCCCTCCCCCCTCCTCCTCCTCGTCCTCCTCCTCCCGCTTCCCCAGCAACATCACCTTCATCCAGGTAAGTCCCACCCGTGTCTCCTCACCTTCCCACCCGTGTCTCCTCACCTTCCCACCCGTGTCTCCTCCCCTCCCCACCCGTGTCTCCTCACCTTCCCACCCGTGTCTCCTCACCTCCCCACCCGTGTCTCCTCACCTTCCCACCCGTGTCTCCTCACTTTCCCACCCGTGTCTCCTCACTTTCCCGCCCGCGTCTCCTCACCTTCCCACCCGTGTCTCCTCACCTTCCAACCCGCGTCTCCTCACCTTCCAACCCGCGTCTCCTCACCTTCCCGCCCGCGTCTCCTCACCTTCCCGCCCGCGTCTCCTCACCTTCCCACCCGCGTCTCCTCACCTTCCAAACCGCGTCTCCTCACCTTCCCACCCGTGTCTCCCCACCTTCCCACCCGTGTCTCCCCACCTTCCCACCCGTGTCTCCCCACCTTCCCACCCGTGTCTCCCCACCTTCCCACCCGTGTCTCCTCACCTTCCCACCCGTGTCTCCTCACCTTCCCACCCGTGTCTCCTCACCTTCCCACCCGTGTCTCCCCACCTTCCCGCCCGTGTCTCCTCACCTTCCCACCCGTGTCTCCTCACCTTCCCACCCGTGTCTCCTCACCTTCCCACCCGTGTCTCCCCACCTTCCCACCCGTGTCTCCCCACCTTCCCACCCGTGTCTCCCCACCTTCCCACCCGTGTCTCCCCACCTTCCCACCCGTGTCTCCCCACCTTCCCACCTGTGTCTCCTCGCCGTTCTGCCGTCTCCACGGTTACTGCAGCACCTTTGTGACTCCTCCCACAGGGCGACTATGTGTCAGAGGAGGAGGCGTGGCCTGGGAAGGGTCACTACGATGTGATCCTGTGTCTGGGCGTGACCAAGTGGGTGCAGCTGCAGTCGGGCGACGAGGGCGTGGTCAGGTTGTTCAGGCGGGCCTATCAGAGCCTGTCGGCGGGCGGAGTCTTGATCCTGGAGCCTCAGCCGTGGAGCAGCTACAGCCACAGCAAGAGAGCCTCGGTAACACACTTGCAGCTTCAGGTAGAGGGGGGCGGCGGCGGCGGGTGACACGGAGTGACCAGTGTTTGTGTTTCAGGAGGCGACGTTCCGACACTACAGGACCCTGAGACTCCGGCCCGAGCAGTTCACGTCCTTCCTGACGGACAGCGTGGGCTTCAGCTCCTACAGACTCCTCAAACCCACAGGTAGACATGCCCCCTGGAGCTCACATGACCCGCCGCTCCTGACTGGATTGAATGTGATTCCTCGCGGTCGCCTGCTGACGGCCACGGTTACATGATGTTTTTTAATTCGGAATTAATTATTCAGAATTAAACTATTTTCCTTCGAGTTTACATGGAAATAGTAATTCCGAATTGGGGTTTACATGGAAAACACGTTTGATCGGCCTTATCCAATTCCTCTTAAGGTCTGGGGGTTGGGACGGTTCTGATTGGATAGGGGGGCGGACCGGAAATTACGTCTACCGGAAATTACATCTACCGGAAGAAAAACAAACTTAGCCGCTCACAATTGTTATGTTTCCTGCCATCTGTTCTTTTAATTATTTCCAGGTCCTCCAAGCTATTTATTAAATAAATGGTCTCTGCTCTTGACCAGCGTTTACTGCGTGCTGCCATCTTGAAACTTTGTTTGAAAACAAGCCCAGCGCGGAATATAAGCGTCATGGAGACAGACGGGCGAGGGAACGAGCAGCGCAGAAAGACCAGAATGACTTTAAAGCGCAATGAGTATATCAGGCATCAGAATCTTCCGCGGATCCGCTGAATTCCGCGGATTTTGGTCTCAGCAAAAAATGTCCGCGGTTTCCGCGGAACGGGGGGAAAAAAAATAAAAATTCCCCAAACAACGGACTCGAAAACGCGATGCGCCAGGCCAGAAAAGAAAAAAATATTATGCAAAAAATAAGCAACGTATCTATCCATGCATTCAGAAATCAAAAATCATTTCCATTTGGGAGCCTCTGCTTCTCATTGAAATGACTGGAGGCAACACGTTGCGGCAGTGAGTGAAGCCTGAATTATGGTTCTGCGTTAAATCGACGCAGAGCCTACGGCGTAGGGTACGCGGCGACGCGCACCGTACCGTGCGTACGGCCGCGTACCCTACGCCGTAGGCTCTGCGTTGGTGTAACGTGGGACCATAAATCCGACTTAAGTCCCTTTAGGCTAATACTGTAAGAAATAACCTCTCATAATAGCGGTACTACAGTTAATAAATGTAATAAATGCTCCTACTGCCGTTTCTGCTGGCTACTGATTCCCCTAAGTGGCGAATGAGTTTTAACTCCTTAATTACTAACCAGCGTCAGAGTCACGCACAGTACACAAACTGTGATGTTAGAGAGCCACCTTTTGGTCAATTTAAGCAACCGCATCGCCAGCTGCTTGACAGTGGCTCAACTCATTAGTTTACTGTTTTTGTTGTTATTATCTATGCAATTGTGAAAAAAATTGCAAAATAAATGAAAAACTGTGAACAACCGCATTCCGTAGGCTATTCGGTACTCAGTATTCAGCCAAGTCTTTAAATTTTATTCGGCTTCAGGTTCGGCCTCCAATTTTCATTTCGGTGCATCCCTAGTTTTTTCGGTGGGAAAGGGGGATTCTGGCCATTGTAGAAGTTTAAGATATAATTATCTTCATTTCAAGATTTATTCATGCATGAAGAATTACCCATGATGATGAATGCATGTTATTATGTTATCAAACTCAAGCTTTGAGACCACCAGAATGCACCATTTTGAGTCTATTTTTCAAAATTTTACGGGGGGGCATGCCCCCGGACCCCCCTAGAGGGTTCGGGCGCGCTGCGCCCTCACTCATCCACGTCGAGAATTTTCCTCTTTTTTTTTAGGACAAGCCGTTCTGATGCCTGGTAAATGCATGATTGCAGAATTATTCTATTCAGATTTAAAATTGGAATAAACCAGCCACTTCGGAATTAAGTTTAATTCGGAATGGCCATTTTCATTCGGAATTAGGTGTTTACATGGTAATTTTTACTCATTTTAAATCGGATTTTATTTGAATTCTGAATTAAAGAAGAATTAAACTTCCCATGTAAACGCACTCACTGACGGGGTCGCAGCGGCGGCGGAGACGTTTTCCGTTCTAACCTGTGTTCTGCATTTGTGTCTCCAGGTAACCAGCGAGCCATTTACCTGTTCCACAAAAGCCCCACCCACAGAAAGTGAGACGTCCCACTGTTTCCATGGTAACAAACGTAAACTGAGCAATGGCCAGGAGGGAGTTGTGGGTGGTTGATGACATCACACCTCAGAGGAGGAGCCAGATCCGACTGGATGACCGGACTCTTCCTGTGGACGGGATTGGTTGATGCAGGCCCAGAGCAAGGCATTGTGGGAGTCCGTGCTGACGGCGCACGTGCGGCCACACGGCGGTTCCGGGCCGGAGGGATTCAGCAGCTGGAACGGTGATCAGGAGAGCCAGACTGAACTGAGCATGCTCAGGACGAGGAGGTGTTTCTGTTGGTTAATCTGTCATGTGACTTCTCGGACAGGAAGTGATGTCTGGTCAAGATTTGTTTGTTTTTCAGAATAAATCTTGGCTCTGCTGCGTCTGGGTTGTTGTTTATTGATGTAATCAGTTGTAGTCAGAGATGGAAACAGATGATCATGATGACCAACTGGCCTCCGCCCACATCAGGGGCCTCATGTACAAAGAGTGCGTGGAATTCTTCCATTCGCAAAACAAAATTCAGATGTTCCAAACTGTGCGTACGCCCAAATCCTCACAATCGATGTGGAATTGAGCGTGATGCGGGAGCGCAAAACTCTACCCTGTCTTGAATATGATAATGAGGATAATTATCCATTAAAAACCGCTCATCAACCGCTAACAAGGAACCTGGGGCCTCATGTACTAAGAGTGCTTGGATTTCAACGTGAAACCGTGCGTGGAATTTACACGAACGCAAAAATTCAGATGTACAAAACCCATGCGTATGCCCAAATCCACGCAGGTTTCTCTGTACATCCCAATCAGCGTGGATTTGAGCGCACATGCAGGAGCGCAACACTGCCCTGTCTCCTCCCTCAAATACATATGTTTGAATATGATAATGAAGATAATTATCCATTCAAAACCACTCATCCTAACAAGAAATGTGCAAAAACAGGTAAAACAAATTAAAAAAAACATAGGGTCTGAGCTGGAATAAATAATTTATTTGGGGGCATTTCTTCCGATTTCAGCCGCATATGGGTAATGCTGTTCTTTGTTTTGCGTTCCGTGAAGAGTTGTGGTTTTATTATGATCGTACGGGTGCATGTTTATGGGCTTTTCTTGTTTGTATTTTAAGAACCGACACCAGAACTTAAGTTGGTGGATGAAAAACGGCTCCTCGTTCTACTTTATTGTCACGAGTATTATATACTAACGGATTAAGACCAATGTACGAGTTTCACACATTGTGGATGTCCCGATCACCTCTCTCATAAGTATAACAATGTGAACAACATAAACTCATATTTAAAACATAACGCATCATGATCTGATTCCTCTGCTGCAGAAATAGAAACAAGTTGTGCCAACGGGATTATCGAGGTGCAAACGTGAGAAATAAAGAACATAGTTTCTGTAACTCGGAGTGTTGCATCCTCAGGAGGAGAGAACGGTCTCGGTCCCAGTCCGTCACCAGAGAAACACTTTCTGGAGTCCTGCAGCACCTGCAGCCATCTCCTTATCAGACTGAAAGTCGCCTAAACATTCAATAACAACTTTATTCATACATTGCTGAGTCACAACAGTTCACACCAACCACCATTCCACACTTCTACAGGAATCTAACATGTTTATTGTATTTAAATTGTATTTATCAAAACAGAACCTGACCCGTCTCACTACTCAACCGTTAGGTGATTGGTTACAATGTTTATTCACCACACAGTTGATAAACTACACATCCTGAACATTCACAACGCCCACAAGGGGGCGTGGCTTGACTCATAAGTGTAGGTCTAGCCCCCCCTCGTTCTCATGGTAACCAGATAGGTGGAACGTGAGGCGGTTTGTCCCCTCCATGCTGTCGTCCCACAGCTGCAGAGACTCGTTCACCTGTCCATCGACGTCTGCTTCGTCCACACCTCCGTCTGCCGTGTTCCTGCCACCTTCTGTCCCCAAGAGCTGCGTCCGAAATTCCATACTTCCACTCTAATGAGTAGCAAAAACAGTATGTGAGATTTTTTTTAGTGCGTCCCAAACATTAGTACGTACTCAATAGTAAGCGCTATCCATACTCCATTACTCCAATCCATACTTATTAGTATGGATTGATGGACACTAGCTAAGCAGAAACTTCCCACAATGCAATGCAGCGGTGTTTGGTTGCTAAGTGCTGCGCAGATACTTAGAAACCAACAAAAATGGAGGATAACGTTACCGGTACCAAGCAAAGCTGCAGCAGCACCGCCATCATCACACTACAATTCAAATGTGAGTAATTAGGTGTGATTTCACTTTGGTTTCCATAAGATATTCACCAGATGAGTTCATCATTTATCACATTATTGTGTGGGTAGATGTATTTGCAAAGTTTACGAATGAGAGAAAGGAGAAATGTCATCTTGTTTGGGCCAGGATAAACTGGAAAGAGCGGAGCGGTGCACTGCTAGTGTTACCATGGTAACAAGTCCCCCTCCCAATGGCAGGAAGTGCCGTGTGCGCTCTGAGTAGTATGTCCGAATTAATGCATACTACTGATATTTACTCAAACGTTTGCCGAACTTAAGTATGCTTTTTGAGTATATACTGTTTAGTATGGCATTTGTGACGCACCGCGGCTGTTTCCCCTGTACTGGGACAAGACCTGGGGGCGGAGTTAGCTGTGGGAGGAGTCGGTGTGGTGGAAGTTAGGTGTTACATGCGTGATGTCACGATGGAGTCACCTTTGGTCCACTGTCCATGTCTCCATGTGTCTGGACCGTCCTCTCTCCCAGTAAGAGCCACAGACTGGTGTTGCTGGGAGACTGGAGCTCCAGGCTCTGGCTCACACACACACACACACACACACACACACACACACACACACACACACACACACACACACACACACACACACACACACACACACACACACACACACACAGTTACAGTCACAGTCATCAATATTCCTGTTCAATAAACTTTATAAACCAGAAACTCACCTCCTGCGAGTCCACCTGCTCCGCGGCCTGCAGGAAGTGACATCATCATCAAGAGTGGATGGATGGATGGATGGATGGATGGATGGATGGATGGATGGATGGATGGATGGATGGATGCATGGATGGATGCATGGATGGATGGATGGATGGATGGATGATGGATGGATGGATGGATGATTGGATGGATGGATGGATGGATGATTGGATGGATGATTGGATGGATGGATGGATGGATGGATGGATGGATGGATGGATGGATGGATGGATGGATGGATGGATGGATGGATGTAATCCTTTTTTTTACTGTAACTTTAGTGTCCAAGCTGGTGACCAGCATGTTTGATTTCTTTGACCATTATTTCATATTTAAGACTTTAAAGTGATAATGATGCTACAGGGTGTGTGTGTGTGTGTGTGTGTGTGTGTGTGTGTGTGTGTGTGTGTGTGTGTGTGTGTGTGTGTGTGTGTGTGTGTGTGTGTGTGTGTGTGTGTGTGTGTGTGTGTGTACCGTGTTGTCTGCTCTCTCTGCTTCCTGCAGCAGTTGTAGTCCCTGTAAACATCAGTCACGTGATTAGTTCCGCTGCTCTAAAGGCAGCTCCGTGGTCACGTGCTGCTCTGACGTTTCTCGCCTGGGTTCCGGTGTCAGATTCGGAGCTGCAGTTCCGGCCTGGTCCAGCAGAGGCCGCTGTTCTCCCGGAGTTCCTGAGGGCTAACGCCCTGCAGGGATGGTTTATTTCAGGCAAGCCGGCGTGTGACTGCTGCTGCTGAGGTTCATGGTAATGTAGTTCCGAGAACACCGGGGCAGAGGAGAAGAGTCATGGGACCAGACAGACTTCGCTTGCATTTCATCAAATTAATTAACGTTGTGGTTTTAAGTTCCTTAGATCACATCTCTGGTCCTGTAATCATCCCAAAGGATTTAACTAATTTATTCAAATATAATATATCATATATATTTATATTAAAAATGCATATACTCTGTACTCTACTGCCCTTATTATTAACAACTTGTGCTTTTTATTATTTTACCTCTTTTCTTATCATTTTATTTCATTTATTTGTTATTTAAGCGTACTCTTAAATTAAATACTTTCTGAAAACCGCGAATGAGATGTGTACCTGCGGTACTCTGCTGCCCTTAGTTTTCAGCAACTTGTGCTTTTTATTATTTTACCTTCTTTTCTCATAATTTGATTTCATTTTATTTTTATTGTTTTATTTTATTGTTATTTACTGTATAATTATGTGTTGCCGCTTTTAATGTTGATGTAAAGCACTTAGCCTTAGGTTCTTACCAACAAAGAAAGAAAAAAAAACAATATATATATATATGTATATATATATATATATATATATATATATATATATATATATATATATATATATATATATATATATATATATATATATATATATATATATATATATATATACAGACGGACAGACTTTAATCAGCCTTTGTGTTGGTATTTTTATTCAGTTATGTCCCAAAGGAGCTATAATCTCAGAAATGACCAATGAAACATGATTAAATGATGTGATAATGTTTGGGTGTAAATGTGGTGAAGCTGTGGTTGTCTTCATTCTCATCTTTGATTGGCGGTTTGGAGGCATCTCCTTCCAACACCTGGTCCACCTGACCAGCCGGCGTCTCAGTCGTCTAATAATCAATAACCCCCACCCCCACCTGTGTTTTTGCTTCTAAATTCAGATAAAACCGAGGTTATCATTCTTGGTCCAAAGCATCTTAGGAAGGGATTACATGGTGTTGCGATGGCTTCCAGTGCAACTGTGAGAAACCTTTTTGTCATTTAAACCATAATCAGGTTTGTAAAATAGCATTTTTCCATCTCCGTAATATCGCAAAGATTAGGAAAAATCCTCTATATAGTGATTAGTTCCGCTATATAGTCTGTATTGCACCAGTTAGCCATTGTGTCTGTCTGTCCTCTTTCTGTTCTTCATTCTCTCCATCTGTTCTCTCTATTGATGCCTCTTGTTTTTGCACTGTCCCCTTTGCTGTTGTAAACTGCAAATTTCCCCTCCGTGGGACTATTAAAGGATTATCTTATCTTATCTTATCTTTTCCTGCTCTGCCTTGCTGACCTCTGGCCTCTGGCAAGGAAAAGGGGAGTTTTCCTTGCCACTATTTGGCTTAAGGTTTTTCTCCCACTAGGGGAGTTTGTAACTGCCATTGTTTATGTTATGTTTATGTAATAATTGCTTGGGGGTCATGTTCTGGGGTCCGTTTCACAAAGCAGGTTTAGTGAAAACTCTGAGTCTGTTAACCCTGCAATGAGGGAAACTCTGAGTTTTCCGTTTCACAAAGGGAGGTAACTCAAACCAGAGAAAGAGAGGTAACTCTAGCCTGTTTCACAAAGAGAGGTAAGTTAAGCTCTCGGTCAGTTACCGTAGTAACAGACTCTCTGAACCTAACCTGGTCGGGACCAGGTTTATCTCAATGAACCTGGAGTTTCTCTGTGTCTCCACCTCTTTCAGAGCCACACGCACATTTGATTTCCTCATTCATTCAGTGAGCAGGCGAGTTTTGGGGAAGTCCATTGTCACAAACATGGCATGTCCTTTTGATGAAAACACAATTGATGAAGGTGCAGAATTAATGCGCAGAGAATTAAATATTCGTCGGGAGATGGTAATCAGACCGCGTAATACATGTACATTATACATAGTCTCATTACAGGCAAAGCAATATATGTTAATCCTTTATTTGTTATAATTTTGATGATTGAATTGTTTAATGATTTCATAATATATTAAATTTTTTTAGATTTTTTATTTTTCATAAACTGTGAGCCATAATCACCAAAATTATAACAAATAAAGGCTTGAAATATCTCACCTTGTATGTAGTGGGAAGTTTTGCAATATATTCAAATTTTCCGACCTCCACCTGTATATTATTACATGAATAAATAAGAGCATAATATGTGTCTGTATTGGTTCAATAATACGTAACGCAACTTTTAATTCCCAATTACGGTGTGTGGCAAATACAATGTGTTTTTTTTTTCCCGAAATATGCTCTCATACTCGCCATACGCACGTATTAACACTTCTAACTCCAGTGGCGTGAAGTATGTGGATCTTCAGATGCAAACTAATGTTTCCTCAAAGGGATTTTGTAAATTGAAATGTTAAATAAAGTTTAAAAAAAAAAAAAGAAAAAGTATGTGGATCTTTTGTTGTCGCCGGTTGCCATGGTGAATCGTCGAATCGGGGCTCAATTGATGCTGGCTTTTTATAGTTGTGGCGCACGCGCTCAACTCCAGGTGAAACTACTTAGAGTTGAGTAAATTAACTCTAAACTGCTGTTCTGGAACTGAAAACTCAGAGTTTCCGATCTCAGAGTAGATCAACTAAGAGTTCAGGATTAGACTCAGAGTTTGTTGAACCTGCTTTGTGAAACGGACCCCTGGTCTCTGGTAAGATCCTAGAGACAATTTCTGTTGTAATAGACGCTATATAAATAAAATTCAATTGAATTGAATTGAAGTTTGAACTGGTCTGACCTCTGAGCTCTGGTTGGACTCGGAAGACTCGGACTGGGACGAGGAAGACTCGGACTGGGACGAGGACTGGGACGAGGACGAGGACTGCATCCGTTGGGAGGCGTTGAGAGGTGAATCCTGCTGCAGAAACAAAAAACATTGAGGTTCAGGTTAAGTTCTGCTACTGGTCTCTGCAGAACCTCCATCAAACAGCTCAGAAACATCACCTCAGCTGGACGTCTGACTGGCAGGTCCAGATGGTCCAGGGTGGGGAGCTGAGGACCGCCTAGCTGCAGACACACACACACACACACACACACACACACACAGCTGGGAGTCATCGATCAGGTTCTGTCTGACAGGTAAACCCAGCAGGATCGGCTCTTACAGGAGCACCCCGGTTCTGGTCCAGTAGAGCCACCATCATCAGGAACATCCACATCCTGGTCTGAACAGAAAGTTGCACTTCAGTTCTGAAGTTCTGCTTGGTTCCGGTCCTGAGAGAGTTCTGAATGTGTCTGAATCTGATTCTTATCTTTTATTGTGAGTTCGACCGGAAGTTCCATCCGTCTCCGCCCCGGAGACCCGAGGACCCACCTCCCAACAAAAATAACTGAACTGAAGAAGATGAAGTGTGTGTGTGTCTGTGTGTGTGTGTGCGTGCGTGCGTGCGTGCCTGCGTGTGTGCGTGCGTGCGTGCGTGCGTGCGTGCGTGCGTGCGTGCGTGCGTGCGTGCGTGCGTGCGTGCGTGCGTGCGTGCGTGCGTGCGTGCGTGCGTGCGTGCGTGCATGCGTGCGTGCGTGTGTGTGTGTTTGAGAGTCTAAAGAGAATTTATAGTTTTCTTGTTTCAGATAAACAAACCCAACGTTCACGTTCTGGTCTGGTCTGGGTGAGATCTGGGTGAGGTCTGGATGAGGTCTGAGTGAGGTCTGAGTGAGGTCTGAGTGAGGTCTGGTTGAGGTCTGGGTGAGGTCTGGGTGAGATCTGGATGAGGTCTGAGTGAGGTCTGGGTGAGGTCTGGGTGAGGTCTGGGTGAGGTCTGGGTGAGGTCTGGGTGAGGTCTGGGTGAGGTCTGGGTGAGGTCTGGGTGAGGTCTGGGTGAGGTCTTGGTGAGGTCTGGAAGAGGTCTGGGTGAGGTCTGGGTGAGGTCTTGAAGAGGTCTGGAAGAGGTCTGGGTGAGGTCTGGAAGAGGTCTGGGTGAGGTCTGGAAGAGGTCTGGGTGAGGTCTGGGTGAGGTCTGGGTGAGGTCTGGGTGAGGTCTGGGTGAGGTCTGGAAGAGGTCTGGAAGAGGTCTGGGTGAGGTCTGGAAGAGGTCTGGGTGAGGTCTGGAAGAGGTCTGGGTGAGGTCTGGGTGAGGTCTTGAAGAGGTCTGAGTGAGGTCTGGAAGAGGTCTGGGTGAGGTCTGGGTGAGGTCTGGGTGAGGTCTGGGTGAGGTCTGGGTGAGGTCTGGAAGAGGTCTGGAAGAGGTCTGGGTGAGGTCTGGAAGAAGCCAAGAGGAGGTCTGGAAGAAGCCAAGAGGAGGTCTGGAAGAGGTCTGGAAGAGGTCTGGGTGAGGTCTGTGTGAGGTCTTGAAGAGGTCTGGAAGAGGTCTGGGTGAGGTCTGGGTGAGGTCTTGAAGAGGTCTGAGTGAGGTCTGGAAGAGGTCTGGGTGAGGTCTGGGTGAGGTCTTGAAGAGGTCTGAGTGAGGTCTGGAAGAGGTCTGGGTGAGGTCTGGGTGAGGTCTGGGTGAGGTCTGGGTGAGGTCTGGAAGAGGTCTGGAAGAGGTCTGGGTGAGGTCTGGAAGAAGCCAAGAGGAGGTCTGGAAGAAGCCAAGAGGAGGTCTGGAAGAAGCCAAGAGGAGGTCTGGAAGAGGTCTGGGTGAGGTCTGTGTGAGGTCTGTGTGAGGTCTTGAAGAGGTCTGGAAGAGGTCTGCGTGAGGTCTGGAAGAGGTCTGGAAGAAGCCAAGAGGAGGTCTGGAAGAGGTCTGGAAGAGGTCTGCGTGAGGTCTGGAAGAAGCCTGGATTAGGTTTTGATCCAGTCAGTGAGTCCGGATCTAAATCCACCTTCTTCACACGCTGAGAAGCTGGAGGAGTATCAGTGCCGACGCGGCAAACACCAGAACTTTAACCTTTCCAGTTCAGTTCAAAAGTACTTTCTCGATACCTGAAGGGAAATTAATCAGGGTGAGGGTTAGTTTTTCCACAAACGTCTGAACATGCGGGGGCTTTATACCGGTTTGTCAACCACAAGATGGTGGAGCAACAACAGGACACCACAGAGCTGACAGTAAACAGGTTTCACAACCGGCAGGATTTACAGCGCTGCCACCACACACAACTCATTCAGTGTTTTGAGAGGCTGGGTCCAGCTGGGCTGTTCATAACACGTGGGAAGCATGTAGGCATGTTCAGGAAGGACGAGGAGTTGCCTTTTTATGCCTGAACGGTGTGGTCAGGGAGGACAATTCGTTTCACAAGACTGTCGTGAGTAGGAAGGTATGAGCTGAATGAGGCAAGAGTCTGTGGAGGGACACGACTCTTTAGAAAGTCTGAAATGATGAGCTGAGAGGGAAGAAACTCAGACTTGATGAACTTGTACTATGCTCCCAAACCTGGGGGTCTCCCAGGACAGACGCTGCAGAGACCAGAGCGTCAGACTGGTTTCAGGTATGAGAACCTGGTCCAGGTAAGAGGACAGGAGAGGTCCTGGTGGTCTGATCGACCTTAAAGGTATTGTGACATGAAAAACACATTTTTCTTGATTGTTTGTGTTTTGTTGGGTGTCTTGACATCAATTACACCCAAAAAACAACAAACTTTGAACATTCAGTGTATTGTGTGCTTTCTGGGATTTTCCGCATAACTATGCAAAAACGGCGCATCTGGTTTGGTGGCGGGCCGTTACGTATAGACCCGCTAAATCACCGCCCCCTCCACCCAGCTCCCTGCCTCCTCTCCTCTCCAGTGCACCATAAAGGCTGATTTATGGTTCCGCGTTACACCGACGCAGAGCCTACGGCGTAGGGTTACGCGGCGACGCGCACCGTACGCTAAACCCTACGGCGTAGGCTCTGCGTCGATTTAACGCGGAACCATAAATCAGGCTTAACACAGAGCTGTTTAGAGCCTCTTTTGTTTTCATCACCGGGAGGACAACTGCTAAGAAGACCCGCGGCCACTGACTGGACTTAAGATAAGGGGACACTGCTGCTTGCATGCCTTTATTTTTATGATTGTTTGCGGTGGACTGCTTCGCCCTGCTGCTTTTCCGTGCATGCTTCGCCTGTCGCTCCCGGCTTAACTCTCCGACGCCGCTGTTAGAAGTCCAGGAGCAGAGGACTCGACTTCCAGTCGAGTCCTCTGGTCACGGACTTCATCCCCGGGCTGTAGTCGCCCTGTCTGGGCTGTGTGTGTGGGTGTTTGTGGTTCGGTGTGCGCGCGTGTGTGTGGAGACGGCAGAAGTGTGTAGCAGTTGGGTTGGAGGAGGTTTGGAGGAGGAGCGGGGCAATGATTGACAGGAAAGGGGGAAAAGGAAGGGTTTTTCACGGCGCAAAAAAACACCGTCATAAAAAGCCAGGAATGGAGTACTGGAGTGAAGTTTTTCTTGTTACACCCTTTTAGACACATTTGAGGGATGTTGGCCAAGACTTTTAATAGTGTTAAAAGCATGTTAAAAATGATGTCACAATACCTTTAAGTTTCGCCATCACTTTTCTAAAACGAGTGTTTGGAAGCGTTTGTGGTTTGTTGGACATGAATCACCGTCTTTCTGACCGGAGAGACCAGAAACTCTCACAACTCAACCCAGGAACAGCCAGTCTGAGGTGGAGAATGCTAGACCCCTCTTGTCTCCTCTTATTCTTTTTATTTGTTCATAAATGTTAATTTTAACATTTCAAACCCAGTGTTGTGCATGAACGAGTTCAAATGAACACGTTCATTGAACACGTTAATTTCTGTTTCTGTTTAATTTCTGAACGTTGAACTGAACGCAACATATTTGCAAATGAAGAACTTGAACGTGAACTTGTTCAGATCTGCAGATCACGAACTGGAATTTGAACTGTTCAAATGATGTGAGTTTCAGCCTCACTGTTTAGGTCCAATTATTACAGAATAATCCTCCTTCTCATTTCACAAGCGCCGTCTCATTTAAAATACTCGACAAGACGACGACCTCACACTACATTATCCACAATGCAGCGCACACTAGCATAGGAACGGGCACCAGCTTGTATGGCAACGACGGCCCAAGCCCAGTGCAGTCTTTACAAATGACAAATGGAGAGAGAGACGTTGCCGACGCAGCGCCAGATAATGATAAGCCTCCGCTTATCATTAAGTGGAGGCTTAACCTTATCATTAAGGTGGATAATTATAATGATAATAATAACAACTTTCATCATACCCAAGGTCGCTTAACAAAGGGGGACAAACAGACAAACAAACAAAACATTATCTGCGGGAATTTTACACATTGTCTCCCAAAGAGTCTGACAGCTCAAATTTGAAATGTCATGTGGAGTTAAAGCAATTGTCCAGTGAGAGAAAATATCTGCAAGTCCTTGACAATAAAAAAAAGTCATCAGGAAAGACCAAGAAGACCTAACTGCCCCAAACAACCCCAGTCCCACTGCTGCACCTTCAGGGGGTTGATTTCCCAGTAACAGGTAGACAAACTGATAATGGACTATATTGTTGGAGAATTACAGCCTCTGAGTAAAGTTGAGAAGCCACTAAGACAATACATGATTGTATACAGTGAACAGTTTTAGAATAGGGTGGCGTTTCATTCGTACTTCTGACCGAAAAATATTGAAATGAACTGAATTTGAACTAGTTCAAAGTGAAAATGGTGAACTATGAACGTGAACTATTCATTTTTAAACTATGTGAACTGAACTTTTAACTAGTTCATGAGAAGTATGAACATTTAACAGTCGTTCTGATGCTGAGGATGGTTTCAGCTGTCACTTCTTTTTTTAATGCAGTTAGACATTGTTTTGTTGAAAAGTGTCATTGAAAAAACCTTTTTCCTTTATTATACCTTTCTAATCAGTTTTTAAAGTTACTACAGCTTTTTTGGACATGGTTTTGCATTTCTTTTGTAGGTTTTTTTCTTCAAAATGATTTAAGCTGTAGCAGCACGGTGGCTCGGTGGTTAGCACTGCTCACAGCGAGAAGGTTCCCGGTTCAACTCCGTGGCCCGGCGGGGTCTTTCTGTGTGGAGTTTGCATGTTCTCCCCGTGCTTGCGTGGGTTCTCCGGCTTCCTCCCACAGTCCAAAAACATGCATGGTAGGTTGATTGATGATTATAAATTGCCCGTGTAGGTGTGAGTGTGAGGAATTAAGTAAGTAGTAGGAAGTAGGAAGAAAAATAGGAGATAACCTTGAACCTTGGACGTCATGTAAAACTTTACTGATCAAAAAGAACATGTCAACCTTGTCCAGAGGAAAAATCTCTGGACTCAGAGGCATCTGGGATGAACCATCACCATGGAAACATTTATGACTGAAGAGTCCCATGTGGACCCCTTAACCCTTTATAGGGCACTCATTGAAATACTTGGAAATGTACAATTTCAACCCTAGAGTGTTATTGGTATTGGTATTTTTCATTATTTCTTTTTTCATTTTTTTTTTTATTCTTGATGCAAATCAAGGTCAAAGAAGTTACCATATGTTCCTTGCCCATCGCGAGTAACATTGTATCTAACACTGAAGTTACCATGTATGGTTACTTGCCCATTGTGGGTGAAATTGTACCCATAAATTGGATATGTATAAAAATACAAAAAACACATAAAACATAATATTTATGATACTCTCTTCATAGAGATATAAGAACTTTTCTCCATAAATGGTATAACTTGACTTATAGGGCTTCTCTTTTTCTCCATCCATATATTTCGTCCAATCAGTCCAATCCCCTCCTGACCCTCTCTCTCCACCAGCAGCAGGCAGGTTGACCATGCCATTGACCATGCCACAGAACACAAGTGAAGAATAGCATTAGAATTAATGGTGGTACTGATATTATGCTATACAAATCTGTGGCAACATCCAATACAACATCCTATATTATCTTACCTTATAATGCGGTATTTGTAAAACGAAAACACCAGAAGTATGACTTACTAGATGCACCGGGCATATGTCTACAAAAGGACACTGTCACTTGAACTAGTTTGACCATAAGGGGGTGTATTTGTAAAAAAAACCACAAAGTATGGCTTACTAGAGTATGTGGCATATGTCTATAAAAGGTTCCTTAGTCACTTGCACTAGTTTTACCACACAGGGGCGTATGATCATACATGGGGTCACCATTATTCATGCTAACTATTTCATTGATTTCACTAATTCTGCACAAACAACACTTATCTCATCAGTTAGCACCATCATTCAAACACATAGGGCCAAATCCACAAAAGGATTGCGCGGCTTTTGCGGCCGCTAAACCGGTGCAAATGAGACAAAAAGAGAGCGTCTAATTCACAAAGCACCCGCAAAGGGCGAATTGCTCCACAAACTGCGCTGCCAAGCAAATAGTGGCAGTCTGCGCCTGTGCCATTTGCATGCATGCAAATTAGGTAATATTCATACATTCGGCGCAAAATTGCCCCCTTTCTATGCAAATAAGCCTCATTGCAAAAAGCGCCTAATTCACAAAGGCCAGGGCTATTTGCCACACGCAAAAATAGTGGAGCAAATACCGTGTTTCAGAAGCGTGTATTAAACTGCGTGCAAACTCCTCACTCCCCGTCTGTCTCTGTTTCTCTCTCTCTCTTCAATATCATTCAAGCCTGTGTGATACTGAATGATATTAAAGGTGAAATCTACAGTCAGACATGACTGTAAACAGTCAGATCAAGTGGGGTTGTGGACTTATCTCGGATTTAAAAATAAAAATAACAGGACGGAGCTCAGGATTCATCCATACAGTAAGGGGCTGCTTTATTACAAACAATTCCACCATATAAACATAATCTAGAATGTGTGTGTTTAACAGCTGACCTGTAGGTGTGTGTAGCAAAACACAGAACATGAATTACCGTCAGATCCTTATCTGGGACCTCATCTATAAAGCTTGCTTGCGCACAAAAAGGGCCTGAAAGATGCGGCGACACGCACTGTACGGTGCGCGTCGCCGCGTAACCTTAGCCGTATGCTCTGTGTCGATTTAACGCGGAACCATAAATCAGCCTTGAACAGCACTGAGGGAGGAGGGCGGAGAGGGAACGGGGCTCTTCGCACAGTGTCTTGATGATTTACAGGCTGAGCCTACAGTTCTTAAACTGTAAAAAAAAAAAAAACGGGGGGAGAGAGACAAAAGCATGAGTTGGAAAAGTGGGGGGGCATGTCCCCCCTGTTCCCAATGGAAATTGCGCCTTTGCGCCTCACAGCGTTTTATTTTCACTCGCTTTATTTTTTATTTCTGCAGTTTTCATTATGGACCAATCTGTGTGCTGAAATACGGAGAACACTGGAAACAGCTCCGCTCGACTCAGACAAGTGCAAATTGCACTCAGCTCCAAAACTTTATGGGCGTGTTTGCGCCGGTATATCATTAGAGCAAAATCTTTTGTGAATAGGACCTTAAAGCGGGGCAAATTGCGGGCGCAGATGCAGCGCAATTCACAGCGCTATTTGCGGGCGCAATCTATTCTTTGTGGATTTGGCCCATACTGTGTGAGTGTCATCAATTTACCATGGTTAGTTTCAGCTTTCTGAACTTTTGTGTGGAAGAAGGTAGGAGCAAAAATGTGAATTTTTCCCTTCTTGAAAATCAATGAAGTTCCCGCTTCTCCAGGGCACTGCTGATTGGTCAGATGCCATGATGACACTGTCTGTGACAAAGCATGATCTGTGCTGATTGGCAGGATTAACTCACATGACTTCAAGACCTCACTGAGAAGTGTGGGGAAAGTAGTTTTTCATGTCCACGGAAATTACCGTATATGGTAACTCGCCCTATAAAGGGTTAATTCTACATGACAAAAAAATCGCTCTGATTGATGTTCCCAATCGGTAAGGCAGATCTTCTCAGGGAGACATGGTCTTAGTGTGCTCTGGACCAAAGAGGAAAAAGGTCATCCAGAATCCAGACTCGGTGATGGTCTGGGGTCAGGACATAGGCGATATAGACCTTTTTAAAGCGAAAGTCATGTAATATTGCACGCGCACCTTTGCAAAAGAAGTGGTGTTTTCTCCAGCAGTTGTGACTGAAAGACGAGGTAACAACTGGTTAGCAGGCATTTACAGACTGTTCCCAGATTCAACATGTATGCTTTTTGCATCTACGGTTGTATTTGTCTGTATATGTGGCCCTGCGATGGACTGGCGACCTGTCCAGGTGAAACCCTGCCTCTCGCTTGAAATTAGCTGGAATAGGCTCCAGCAGACCCAGCAGATAAAGCCGGTATGGTTTAAGAAAAGGTTTAAGCGACGGCTACTGGACGGGCGCATTCAGACTTCCCTCTGACAAGAAAACACAAGCTAAATAACCCCGGTCACACTCATTCTACCTGCTTTTTTGCACTGTTTTTCTTCTTTTGCACTATTTTTTTATCTTATATTTTTTATCTTTTTATCTCCACTGCAATGTGTATGTACTGTCCATATTTTGTAATTATATATATCTTTTACTTTTTGTGTGTATATGTTAGTGTGTGTATATGTTAAGTGTACTGCTGCTAACACGTGAGTTTCCCCAGTTTCCCCATTGAGGGAGTAATAAAGGACTATCTTATCTTATCTTATCTTATCTTATCATATCTTATCTTATCTTGAACGTCCGTTGGAGCGTTTTAGATGACCACAGCCCCAGACAAGGCCGGCTCGACCTAATTTAGTGCCCTAAGCAAGATTACTCTCCAACAGATGAGTCCAGATCACCACGTGACTCCTTTAACACTGCATGATGAGGCGTTTGGATAAAACGACGAGTGAGGACCTACGAGAAAGTATTTGAGACAGCCTCAGTCAGAAGAGCTAAGCAGCAGCAAAGCAGGTTTAACGGTAAGTTCTGATTCCTTCATGTCATCACGATGTTTTGGGTTTTTTATTTAATCTTCTTCTGCTTCTTGATTTATTTCTTCTACTTTCAAACTAAAAGTTTCATCATTTCGTTTGAATAAAAGTCCCCTGAGGCAGCGCTTGATCAGCGTGTTTTAACATGAAACAAAACTGGCTTGATCCACAGAAAATCTGATTGATTAGAGACAAAGTTAGATTTCATTTTTTGTTCTGGCTCCTACTGCTGGTGGTTGGAAGTCCGGATCGGCTTCAAACCCGGACGAGATGAAACCCCGACAACAGTCCACCTTTCACTCGTCAGCACGTGAATAAAGACGTTAACATCAACTCAAACTGACATTTACTTTGATAAAATGTCTCAGTTTGCGAGTAGGCTACACGTTATTACTCCGAACCAGACTTCTTCTCTACATGTCAGAACTTTTCAGGATTCAAGAAACACCCAACAAAAAATAAATGTATAATGGCCAGCTTGAACGTTTATTTTGATTCTGTTAAATGTTAAAGAGATACCTTTAAATATAACATTTCTAAACTATTTCAAACTTAATTTAAACTTTGTTTTAAATTGTGGCACGGTGGCCTAGTGGTTAGCACTGTTGCCTCACAGCAAGAAGGTTCCTGGTTCGACTCCCAGGCCCAGCAGAGGCCTTTCTGTGTGGAGTTTGCATGTTCTCCCCGTGCTTGCGTGGGTTTCCTCCCACAGTCCAAAAACATGCATGCTAGGTTAACTGATGATTCTAAATTGCCCGTATGTGTGAGTGTGAGTGTTTCTGGTTGTTTGTCTGTATATGTGGCCCTGCGATGGACTGGCGACCTGTCCAGGGTGTAATCCCTGTGTCTCGCCTGAAATGATGAGCTGGGATAGGCTCCAGCAGACCCCCGTGACCCTGCAAAGGATAAAGCGGGTATAGATAATGGATGGATGTTATCCTCAAAACCTCAAATTTAATTTTCTAAAAATCTTGCGTCATCATTGTGTTGTCATGGCGGCTCATGGCGTTGTCATGGTGACATCATGGCGTTGTCATGGCATCGTTATAGGTTTCTATGGTGAAGTACATTGGAACTGTCTGACTTGAACTGAAAATTCACTAAAACCATCTCAAACTGCTTCTATTTAAAGACAAACTGTACGTTTTCCCTCTGCGAGCGCCATGACGTGTTCTTGTTGAAGTGATTCGTGTTTGCGGAGGACACTTGTAGAACACAAGTGGTGGATTTTGAAACTTTCAAGGTAACTGAGCTCCGCCCTGTGATCAGAAACTCCTCTGACTCCTGATTGTCTCGGGTCTGCCGGTAAATAACTCTAAGAATCAGCTCATTTCCGAGATCTTTCCAGCTGGATCATTTATTAACATTTACAGTCGCGCTGAGTGACAAACCGTAAACTATGAGGAAGTTGGCATCTCAAACCTCCAGAGAACCACCCACCCACAACGCTTCTTATCGGTGTAGACGTGACAGAACCTCGGTATTCCCGTCCTTCACCTCTTTATTACTTTCAGGACGAAGTCCATAGTTACAGGATGTTGTTGCCATGGTGACAGTGTGTTTTCCCTCTTGGTCTGGTCCAATACACTTAAGAGTATCATCTTAAAGAAAATCTCCCTAGAGTAGTTTCTGGACCTCCAAAGCAGTGGACTTGTTTAGTTGGAAGTTCTGATCAGAGTTATTGATGAACAGCGGCACATCAAATGAACTGCAGCTGCTTCAGTTCTGGACGGTAGTACCACAAGGGGATATGTTTCTCCTGCCAACGTTCCAGAGCTCAGTCAAGTGGACAAATGTATTTGTATCTTTCCATTAAAGAAGAATGTACACATGCATGAGATAAAATGACAACTTAAATTGGTTTTGTTGGTTTCCTTAGCATCTTTTCACTTTCTGTTTTCAGAGCTATCATTATTATTATTATCATTATTATTACTATTACTATTATTACAGTTATTTAAGCTATCATTATTATTATTATTACTATTATTATTATCTTCATCGTCATTATTGTTATTATTATTATTATTACTATTATTATTATTATTATTTTGTGTAGCCTCATGATACTTCATGTTCATTGTTCTTTTTGTTTCTTTCTTTTTATTTCTTCTTTTCTATTCTGTTAAAAGGTGGTTAAGATAAGTTTTATGCTTTTATGCTTCAAGCCCAGACCTTTTCGGTCAAAATAATCACAATGTTGACCAGGGAAAAACCTGTTATCTTGTTTGTTGATTTTTATGTTTGTGATTGACCGAAATAAAAATTTACTATTAACTATTAAACAAGGAAATGTAATCATTACAAAAATGATAAAAAATAATTCATTAAAAGAACAAACAAACAAACTAATAAAACCATCCTGGACCACAATGTTGTTAACTTCATATTTAGTTTCACGACCGATGACTTCAAACCAGAAGTTAATTTCAGTGAGACTTGTGCACCTGGAGACCAGTGTTCTGGCTTTTTTTTTTTTTTTTAAGATTTCTTTGGGCTCTAGTGGCCCTTTATTGAGATGCAGACTAGAAAGAGGGAAGAGAGAGAACGGGGGAGACACGCAGCAAAGGTGCGCGGGCTGGATTCGAACCCGCGACCGCTGCAGGAGGAGGACTGTAGCCTCAGTATATGAGCCGCCGCTTAACCCACTGCGCCACCGAGCGGCCCGCAGCAAATGTCTTTACAGGAACATCACACTGTTGGAGATTCACAGTCCAGAGCTCAAGTTCACTGAATGTGTTGAAAGAACGCTTCCCTATTCATGCACAAACATGTAGTACCTGGTCTGGATCAGGACCCTAGTGGTGGGTAGAGGAACTGCAGGTCTGGATCCATCAACTTTTGTTACTTGTGCTCTGATGAAATATTTAATATGTAGGTGTTTCCTTTGAATTAAAAATAGATGAAAAAAATTGTTTATATATCCAAGTCTTTGTTGTCTATTGTCCACACGTACTAGTACAATCAAGACAAATACAGAATGAACCAACCAACAAAGCAGGCAAAAGACCAGGATGGGTCAGGATGGAGCACCTGATGAAGTTTGATTTGATTTGATTTTGATTTTGTACATGTAAAAGACAACAATTAAAGAGAAGATAAGAAAACAAAAAAAAGCAAGCAAAAAAACCCAACAAAACAAAGAATTTCATACTTTAACACTTAATTACATGTGCAAAAAGGAATAGGAAGAAGTGTAAACTTATTTAATCCTACCCCCATTCACTAATCATTTATTAACAAGTATTTATTTTAACTAACTATACTATAATTATACTCACACACTTACCTATACATACTAAACATATTGAGTATTTCTATATATTTGTACACACATTCCCATATAAATATTTATATAAATATACTTATTTATACCATACTATCTCTATATTAACTCCATCTGCTCCATATCTATACTGTATATATCTACATACACACATATACACACACATACACACACATATACATACACCCATAAATACATTTTTATATATATATATATATACACATGCATACATACACATACAATTAGGTTATGTTTGTACAATCTGTGGTTTGAGCTGGACACACATTTGAAAAAGGAGAACAATAGTAAAAATAATGACTGCATTATTTTCACAGAAAACAACAGCTTCCAGCAGCTTCATTGCAACAGAAACGGGACCAGACTGGAACAGAAGCACCGTTGACAGCACCAGCAGCACAACCTGACCACACTCCTCCTGCTCCACCACTGCACCACATCTTCCAAAGGTTTACAGGCTTTCATCCACAAGTTTCTACATTCACAAATTAGAGATATAACATTAATGTCATTCAAGTCAGGTCATCTTTATTTATACAGAACCAAATCACAACCAATGCCCTCTCAGGACACGTCAAGAATGCAGGTCAACTCGCTCCAAATGAGTCCAATTAATACAAAACCAATAAAATAATCCTTGCTTCAGTAAGGAAAACAACAAGTACTCAAATACAACAATTTCAGTTTTATCTGAATGGAGAAAGTTTAGAGTCCTCCAGGTCTTCATGTCTTTAAGACATGCTTTTAGTCTGTCCAAATGGTTAGTGTCCCCCGGTTTCATGGTCAGGTATAGCTGCGTATCGCCAGTATAGATATAGACATTAATGACATGCTGTCTAATAATATTACCCAATGGAAGCAACTATAAGGAGAAAAAAAATGAGAAATATGGCTTATAGGCTTCTGGCCTGTCATTGCTGGTACAGTACCTCTGAGTATTTAAAAAAAACTATAAGGAGAAAAGAACCGGTCCAAAAACTGTGGCTTTGTTAAGTCTGGTACGTGAAGATGACTCTTCGTTTATGTTAAACTGGAATCTATCAGATTAATATGACTGAAACCAGTTAAATCCAAATTTTTTAAATCTCAGTAACATGTTCGCGTCTCTTTAGTGAAATGTTGGGATCAAATACAGAACTGAGGTCCACCCGGACAAACACAGATTCACGTCCACCATCAGAGGACAAACACGAGTCCACGAAGGAGCAGCGGCTCGACTCCGAGCTCCTCCCGAGTGACCAAGCTTGTATTTGCGATCTTGTCCTTTCGGTCACTACCCAAAGTTCATGACCATAGGTGAGGGTAGGTGCGTAGATTGACCGGTAAATCGAGAGCTTCGCCTTTCGACTCAGCTCCTTCTTCACCATCGACCGCATAACTACGGACGCTGAGCCGATCCGTCTGTCAATCTCACGCTCCATCTTTTCCTCACTCATGAGCAAGACCCCGAGATATTTAAACTCCTCCACTTGAGGCTATGCCTAGAAATACTGTCCATGTAAAGTATAAACAGAACTGGTGTCAAAGGGCAGCCCTGCTGAAGTCCAACATGCACTGGGAACAAGTCTGATTTACTGCTGGCAATGCGAACTCCTACTCTGATCATCAGCCTGACTTCATCCCTTACTTATGGTGTCACCACCAGGTTTGGGGGTTGCCAAAACCTTTTTAGAAAAGGGTCTAAAATGTCTAAACTTGATACATTGGTACCAATAGTTAGACAAATTTCACACATTTTCTCCCTATTTTATTATCGATGTTGATGTTGTTGAACAAGTTCATGAAGTCATCACCATCTTCTGTTTGTTCCTCAGTCACATGAAAACCAGCATGTCGGCAGCCGCCTGTCTGCTGACTGAGGACGAGCTCCTCTGTGCCATCTGTCTGGACGTCTTCACACTTCCAGTCACCTTGCCATGTGGACACAACTACTGCAGAGGCTGTATCATGCAACAGTGGGAGGCCAGCAGTAATTGTCAGTGCCCCCTGTGCCAAGAGAGGTTTGATGTGCGACCTCCACTGAGGATCAATAATTCCATCGCTGATATGGCAGCCCGGTTCAAGCAGACAGCAGCAATACCCAGAAGTAGAAACAGCTGGAGTGTCCCTGCCATGAACAGAGATGCCATGTATGAACCCATCAATGCTGGTAGCAGTATTAGTAACAACAGTAGTCGCACTAGAAGACTCATCAGTAGCTTTAACAGCATCACCAGTGGAATTAGTGACAACAGCGGCCGCACTGGCAGCTCCGCCAGTAGCATTTACAGCAATGGTTTCAGTTATCTTAGCAGCAACCGTAGCAGTAACATTAACAGCAGCGTCAGTAGCATTGACAGCAACAGGGATAGCATTGGCGACAACAGCAATCGCATCAACAGCATTGTAAGTAGCATTAGCAGCAACAGTCAGGCTGTTAGCAATAGTGGCAGTAGCATTAGCAGCAACCGTAGCAGTAACATTAGCAGCAGCATCAGTAGTATTGACAGTAACACCAGTGGAATTAGAGACAACAGCGGCCGCACTGGCAGCTCCGTCAGTAGCCTTTTAAGCAATGGTTTCAGTTATCTTAGCAGCTACAGCAGTAACATTAGCAGCAGCATCAGTAGCATTGACAGTAACACCAGTGGAATTAGAGACAACAGCGGCCGCACTGGCAGCTCCGTCAGTAGCCTTTTAAGCAATGGTTTCAGTTATCTTAGCAGCTACAGCAGTAACATTAGCAGCAACATCAGTAGCATTGACAGCAACAGGGGTAGCATTGGTGACAACAGCAGTCGCATCAACAGCATTGTAAGTAGCATTAGCAGCAACCGTGGTGGTGTTAGCAGTAATGGCAGTAGAGTTAGCAGCAACCGTGGTGGTGTTAGCAGTAGGCCTGACGGTAGTGGGGTTGCCAGCAGCAGTAACATCAATGGCAGCGAGTCGCAGCACCAAGTCGCCGGACTGGGAGATATTCCCTGCGATGAATGCATTGGAACAAAGATGAAGGCAGTGAAGTCTTGCCTCCAGTGTCTCACCTGCTATTGTGAGACCCACGTGAAGCCTCACAACACCACAATGGTTTTGAAGGCCCATACGCTGCTGGACCCCATTGAAAACCTGGGATCCAGGATGTGCTCGAAGCACAAGAAGGCACTGGAGCTGTTCTGTAAGACAGACAACAGCAGCATCTGCATGAACTGCAAAGTGTTAGAACACGAAAAACACACATGTGTTTCTATGGAAGAAGAATGCAAACACAGGAAGGGCATACTGGGACAGACGGATTTTACGTTGCACCAGATGATCGAAGAGAGGCGAACAAAGATCCAGCAGCTGAGACGAGCAGCACAGCTGAATAAAGAGACTGCAGAAGGCCAGACGGTGGTGGGGAATCAGGTCATTACGGGTCTGCAGAGCCTGCTTTCTAAAGGTCTGGAAAAACTGGTGCAATCAGTTGAAGAGAAGTTGAATTTGACGGTTAGCCTCACTGAAAGCCTGATAAAAGAACTGGGACATGAAGTCTTAAAACTGATGCAGAGGAGCGCTGATGTGCAGCAGCTCTCAGGCTCTGATGACTACTTTCTCGTTGTCCAAAGCTTCTCTGCCACCAGCAACATCCCGGCCATGAGGAACTGGTCCGAGGTCAGCGTCCAGCAGCCCCTGTATGAGCTTATGGTGAGGCAGGCTGTAGCGGAAGCTGTGGAAAATCTGGAAAGCACCTTCAGAACGGAGAAGAAGAAGCTCCTGGAAGAAGAACTGAGAAGGATGCACCAGTTTGAGGTGGACCTAGTTCTGGATTCTCAAACGGCGTCTCCCTGGATCGTCCTGTCTGCCGATGGAAAACAAGCGCATCAGAGTGACATGAAGAAGAATCTGGCCTGCAACGCAGAGAGATTTTATCCAGAAGGTGGAGTCCTGGCCAAGCAGAGCTTCCAGTCTGGGAGGTTCTACTTCGAGGTCCAGGTCCAGGGGCTCATGAGATGGGATTTAGGAGTGGTCAAAGAGTCGGTCAACAGGAGGAAGAAGGTCACAAGGAGCACTGAGGCGAGCCACTGGATTCTGAGTGTGAGAAAGGGCAGTGAGATGAGAGCACGGTGCAGCCATGACATTCCCCTCAGCGAAACGTGGAATCCTCCGAGAGTCGGGGTGTTTGTGGATTATGACCTAGGTCTGGTGTCCTTTTATGATATTGAAGCTGCCAAGCTCATCTACGCCTTTAGTGACTGCTCTTTTATAGAAAGACTTTACCCGTTCTTCAATCCGGGTCAGGCTAGTACCAACTCTGCCAACCTCATCATCTGCCCCACCCAATGCCCGAGGATAAGGTTGGGCACCCAACCCCGGACCTGTCATGAGCCCTGTCACTCCACCTGTTGACCCTCTATCCAATTAGCTCCACCTGCCCCTACTCTGCTCTGATTTACCTGCCAGCTGCACTGCATTCTCCACTTAACCTCTCCCAGTATTTAAAGCCCTGTCTTTCAGCTCTCCCTTGTCAGATCGTCTGCAAACCTGCACCGGAACCCTGCCTGTCTGCTTGTCTCTCTGACTCCCATATGTGACCCGGACTTGGATTCCACCCCAACTCTGATCTCCTGCCCCGGTAATGTTGACCTGCCTTCTGCCCCCGACTACGATTTCTGCTTTGCCCTCGACTGCACTACTGCTCCGTTTTCACCTGTTCTGTTGTGTGTGTGTTTCCCCCAGGACTGCCCGGATCCTCCAGCTCCCGTGATCGCTGCCGGGGGAGCACACACACACAGACCCCCTGAACCCCCTGGACCCCCTGGGACCCCCTGAACCCCCTGGACCCCCTGAAGCCCTCATTCACTCCCAACTTCCCTTTCCCCTGAAGGATTAATAAACCTTCTTGTGTGACGCAATTGTGGTCCTCTGGTCGTCTGTCTGAATCGTGACAGGACCTAGAACATGCTGCCAGAAAAGTTTGGACTGACAGTCCATCCTTCCAAAATGGAGAAGGGGTCTCATCGAGATTGTATGTTAAACTCCACTTAAAAACAGCTGGAGTCAAACCATCAACCGTCCAAAGAAAAACCAACATCTGTGATAATTACCTCCATAAACAATTTTAATTGACTAACTTTATGGAGATCAGAAGATATAAAGGAATCGTCCTAGTAACAATAGTACTCATTTAAAAGCACTGATCTCAGAGAGTAGAAGTACTCTGGTACACTGAACAAACGCCTGCTGATAAAGTAATTCCGGAAAGCTTTGAAATTGAACTAGAAATAGCTTTATTTGTCATTGGGCCAGCGTCCCGACACAACGACATTCCATTCATTGTAAATATCAAACGTAAAAGAACTTTATCAAGATTGGTTCCACTTTGGATGAATCTGCCGATTTAAACTTTTATTAATTCTCAAATCTGATGGATTCAGTACCGATCTTCTCTCGTCTGATTTATGTCTGACTTGGCAATAAATCCTTTTCTGATTCTGATTCTAATCTTCAACATGTCTAAATGAAGATCTGGGTCACATGACCATGTTCTGGATATTTCTGAAGAGTTCATGTTCCTGAAGAGTTCATGCTCCAGGTGTTCCTGCAGAGGTTAAGCTCCAGATGTTCCTGTACAGTTCATGCTCCAGATGTTCCTGTACAGTTCATGCTCCAGATGTTCCTGTACAGTTCAAGCTCCAGATGTTCCTGTAGAGTTCATGCTCCAGATATTCCTAAAGAGTTAAACTGTGTTCCTGTATCTTGCAGGGACTCAAAGGAACAGAGTCAAAGCTTTAGTCTTTGGAAACTTGAGAAAAACTTTAAATGGTTGTGATTAGGAAAACTACAACAAATACAAATATGACAAATACCGATCTAGTAGTAGTAAAGCAATTTTTTTATAGTTTTTTTCTTACAACACAGTAAGAGATTTTGTTCACTGTTTTATTTCCACCACGTTTAACATGTTTTTGAGTTCATGTCTGACTTCAGTCTTCAGCTAAAACATTGTTTAGTTTTATAGAATCATGTTTATTTGTAAATTTGTGTAAAAAAAAAAAAAGAAATTAAAGGTCACGGCAGAATGCTTGATTGAGTATACGGGACATTCTGATGTGGAAATGAATTTCTTGCCTGAGCTCTGAAGATTCTGTTTCTGTACTTTAGTCTCAATTATTGAAATTAAGAGTGTGTTTAATGATGTTTTTTAAGAACGTCTGCTGTCAGGCTCACTTGACTGTGGGTCAGACAGTTTTGTCTTCTGGATTGTTTAACTCTCAATAAAACGTCATATTTTCACTTGTTTGTCCTTTTTTGTTTGAAAACAGTAGAGCTATCAGATAAACATGACGTTAAAGTCTAGCGTTTCCTGAGAAGCCAACAGCGCCCCCTATGATCAGGATCATTTTCAGTTACTGCAATTTTAATTACTAATTATGATAAACATGTGTGTGTGTGAATTCAACTAAATTCTGGGGGGGTGGATGGATGGATGGACGGACGGACGGATGGACAGTAGAGGTGGGTGCAATTCATCGATGTGTCGATGCATCGCGATGCGTCGACTATTAAGAATCGATTATTAAAAAAAAAAAAAAAAATTTAAGTTATCCTATCCAGATTCCAGACTGAATAAGCTGCTGAATCATTTCATTTTCAAGAATGCACATTTCTTATTGTTCACTTGAAATATGGCAGATATGTTTACACTAAGTTCATATCTGGTTTACTTGAATTAATGAACTCATTAAATCCAGGGCTTGACCGTTTTCAGTGTTTTCCGCCAATAGAGGGCGCTCTCATGCAAGTGCAGCTTTCCCTGGTCAAAGTTAAGTAAGTCAAAGAGCAAATGTTTACATAGTCATAAAATAAATTATTTTGTGTCTTTGAAAAATACATGTCAAATGTTCAAAAAACCTTGTTATTTACTTAATGAGTGTTGTTAGAGGAACTGAGTTAATTGATTGGCTATTTATTTACAAATGTAGCCACAGATGAAGACAAAATCCATCTTGTATGGAAAAAAGCATTAAAAATCACAATAATCGAAGAATCGTGGCACCAATAATCGAATCGAATCGACAATCGTTATAATCGAAGAATCGAAGAATCGAAGCTCCAATAATCGAAATCGAATCGAATCGTGAGGTACCCTTGTTTGCACACCCCTAATGGACAGATAAATCTTTGTTAGGAACTTTTAATGATGTGCTTAATGAGTGATCAGCAGAAGTTGATGGATCAATCCGAGGACAGGAAATAAAAAATGACAAACGACCATCAGAATAAAGTTCTTTAATGCATAATTTCTTCAAATTCACACTGTTTCTGTAAGTGTTGCCTTGAATGACTGGTTTCTGGGATCAGATTGATCCGTCTGACGTGTCCCTGGACATGTTGGACCTGTTCTTTACTCTATGCCCATCCAGACAGGTCAACGAGCAGACAGGATCATTTTCAACAGGTGTATTGCTGCTTTCAATTATGTTTTACAGTTGTAACATCAGTATCCCAGCTGCTGCAGTTCAGATTCACACTGGTTCATTTGTATTCATTTATTCATTCATACTGCGTTCATCACAGACCGTTACACATTGTAACTGTCTTATTTGCACCTGAATCCTTCTTCGGTGACTCTTGGTTGGTGTGAGGAGGAGGAGGAGGAGGAGGAGGAGGAGGAGGAGGAGGAGGAGGAGGAGGAGGAGGAGGAGGACGACGACAATGACGAGGAGGAGCCCCTCCTACTGAAGGGCCCCTGACCCTCAGGTGAGCACCTCTGAGGTAAAAATATTCCCTAAACACGGACACAGTCATTAAATATACGGTATATATTTCACAGTAAATGTCGGTGCAATACTATACAGTATACAGTACAGTTAGAGCTGTTACCGTGACAACAGCATCCGTCACCATGGTGATATTGCCTACAGATGTTCTGACAGCTGTCAACATTAGTGTAAAAACGAAAAGCTTTTATTTTGAAACACAAAAGACAACGACTGTGTGTTGAAAAGCTGCGGAAGACCATTAATGTCAAAAAAGAGGTACTTTAAAAAAAAAGGTAAGGAAAAGCTGTGAAAGATTTAACTAAAATTAGACTGCAGCTAAAGTAAGATGCACAGATAAGGCTAATTCTTCTCTAAATGCCTTTTTCATGAACAGAAAGAAATTTAAAGCGATAGCCTCGATCAGCAATCATCCGAGTCCAAGCAGAAATATCTTCACGGTCCTCGAGCAACCCGGTTAGTTAAAGTACACCTGACCTCACACCCTCAAATCTGATTTGCACACAACGCTTAACTTCTTTCAATCAACGTTCTGACAACATTTCATCAGCATTCTTAGAATAATCATTAATTGTTGATTGATTGGTGATTGATGGGTGAACGGTGACTCCACCTCAACAGAAGAGATGAACGCATTACCGCCTGTTTTTGTCTCCATCGCTGAGATGATATCAAACCATGTTAAACCAGCACAGTCGATACGTACACATCACTAATGCTGTCATGACTTCCGAGCTGTGAATGAGAAACAAGATATCATCATTCATATTAAAAGAAAATGGGTTTTGTTGCATCACTGTTGTTGGTCTGGAAGGATCAGAGTACCACGTTCAGCTGAGGACAGACCGCTGGCGTTGAACGAAGACAGCTCTGCAGCTCCTCCAGCTCAGGGAGTCTGGATTCACGGAGGATCAAGACCTACAGCGAGTCACCCGCGAGACGGGAGACACCAGCAGCGGCCTGCTAGTCCTCGTTTTAGCCAGGCACCAACCATGCAACCTCTGGTCTGATGGCCAGGCCAAAGTAAAATGCATTGCAGACCACTAGGGTCCTGATCCAGCCCTGCAGTTCCTCTACTGACCACTAGGGTCTGGATCCAGACCTGCAGTTCCTCTACTGACCACTAGGGTCTGGATCCAGACTTGCAGGTCCTGCAAGTCCTCTACCAACCAGTAGTGTGATGATCAGCTGATGACATCACTCAGACGGCAGGTCCACGTCCTCTGCTGGATAAATCCAAGTGCTGATCCTATTTTAGCTGAAAGAATAATTTGCGTGAAACAAAAACATGTGAAAGATGTGTAGTTTTGAACACGTCCATCGTGCAGCAGTTCACACCATCTGTATTCAGCAAATAAAACACATCTTTTACTTTCACTAAATAACTAAAAATCAACATATCTTAACCATTCAAAGTTAAACTTTAGAGACATTTATCATCACAAACTGTTTTTACTGTAACTGACTTTGCTTTTATTAGATTAGAGCTTTATTTAGATTAGAGCTATCTAGTTGTTGTACGTATGTGAGTAAATATTTGAGCTTCAACTGAATCAATGAACCGATCACTTTCTTTGTGATAGACAGATAAATATAACCGTGCACTTAGTTCTTCAAGTTTTTGGCTTAAATGGGCTTCCATACTCCTGAATTACTGGGTCCAAACTTCACAAACAACAAACCTTAAATGTGTTGTGCTCATATTATCGACATGAACTTATGAACTGATAACTGTATCGATTACTGCAACTACACATTGAGGCTCCGCGCGGCGTCTTCAGGTTAATACAAGAATAAATATTTGTGTTATACTGCTGATTATTAAGTCCTTGTGTCCGAGGTCTCTGTGACGACGAGGTGTCCAAGTGAAGAATAAGTCCCGTTTCTACGCCACGTGTTTCTCCTTTTCCTCTCCCGTCCTTCTGTCGTCTAATTAAATGCTTTAAATAAAGGTTTCTTTTCAGCTCCTCCTTCCCTCCTTCTTGCTTCGTGGCTTGTTGCCGAGCAGTGCGTCCATCTCTGAGATGAGGGGTGGAGTCAGCTGAGTCAGCACCTGAGAGACAGAAGGGGGCGGGGTTAACGAGGTTAACGAGGTCTAACGGCTGTGACACCCTGCTCCAGCAGCCTTGGACTGATGAAGATGGGTTAAACGCTGACCTCTGGACGGTCTCAGAAACCTGATCCTACCTGAAACTGCAGCTACTGCAGCTGCTCCGTCTTCCAACATCCGCTGTTTGAGGCGAGGAGGCGGGACTGGCGTCCTAAATTCTGACCAATGGAAGATTGCTCTGCTGCTACCCGATTACACAAATTACATCTGAATACCGCGTTGTTATAGTGACGGCCCCAGTTAGTCTCTGTGGCAGTTCCGTCCACCAGGACCGGTGGGATACTATGGAAGAGTTGACAGTGGCCCTGTCCCAATACTCCCACTACCCCTAGTTTTCAGCCCTACCCCTACATTTTGCGCGTTCCCGTGAGGGTAGTGGTGTCCCAATTCCTCTTTACACCTAGGTGTAGTGAAGAAAACTAGTGTAGTGGCTATGAATCTGTCCCTACGGATCGAGTGTTTTCCGATGCTCACTAGCTGAACTAGGGTCAGAAAAATTTCCCAGAATGCTTTTCGCCGTTATTTGCGGACTGAATCCAAAAAAAAAAACATGGCGGATATTTCTTATTTTTTAGTGAATAAAATCAATATTTTGAGTTAGTTTCTGCATAAAAATGCGTTTTGATTACATTTCTAGCGAGAAATATATATTTTACTTTCATAATATTCACTCAGTGAATGTACATATTCACTTGTTTGCCCGTTGTTGCGAAGACCATGCCAGAATAAAGGCTGATTTATGGTTCCGCGTAACACCAACGCAGAGCCTACGGTGTAGGTTACGTACCCTACGCCGTAGGCTCTGCGTCGATTTAACGCAGAACCATAAATCAGCTCCCGAGCAGGCAGGCAGGCAGAAATCCCGACATTTTCGGAGCAAATTTCTTAACTTAATAAAGTGGCATATTAACAGCGCTACAGCTGAAATTAAAACAGCTTTTGGCTCTCAGCTTCCTGATTTTAGGGGTGGTGCTGAAAGTAGGAGTAGTGGGAGTATTGGGACAGGGCCCTGGGAAGATTTCAAGTGCCCTAAAATCTGTGGCTTCTTTTTTAGGGGTAGTGGTAGTGAGGGAGGGCTAGTGGAAGAAAGTAAGGGGTGTATTGGGATTGGCCCTTAGATTGATCTACTACGTGCTCCTCCCTCCTCCAGTCAGCAGTGCAACACTCTCTTTATCTTCTCCCCTCACTGACTGGGAGGAACCAAGACTCACTGGTACCAGTCCTACTACCTACCTGGACACAGCTCCTTCAAACCTACTCCAAGCCCTAGCTCCACCAGTTGTCCCAGCATTGAGGAGCAGAATAAGTTCTTGACTCGGACACATGTCCATCAGCCTTCGAACAAGCGACGGTGCAGCTGTTACAAAGCCCACCCAACCCTGCTCTGGTTGAGAACTATCGCCCGGTTTCCCTGGTCTTCTCAAGCTCATGGAACAAGCAAGTTCTAAACAGGTAAATAAATACCCTTTTGATATAAACCAGTCTGGTTTCAGACAGGAACATCCAACTAGAACGTCTCTGCTGTCCGTGACAGAAACACCAAGAACAGCAAGAGCAGCGGGTCAATCTTCTGTGTTCATCCTTCGTGACCTTCTGCTGACCTTGATACAGTTGAACACAGCATACTGCTATCTATATTCTCAAACTTTGACTTCTCAGGATCAGCATATTCTTGGTTCTGTTCCTACTGCACCAGGTGGTCCTTTAGAGTGTCATGGTGGGGAACACATCTTCATTACATCATCTCTCCACAGGGGTACTCCGAGGCTCTGTACTTGGACTCCTTCTCTTTGCCATATACACCACCTCTCTGGACCAGATTATTCACATCACTGCTGCGCAGATGATACACAACTCTACCTTCACTCCCACCTACGACCCCACAATCTCTGTGTGAGAATAATCAAAGATTTGAGGGTTGTCCTTATGAAACGATATGAAGAATCAGAATCAGGATTAGAAAACTGCCTGTTTATTCTCGTGACATTCTTTGACACACGCAGCAGGTTAAAACTGCTGACTTCCTGGTTGGTCAAATGGACCATTGTTTTTAGGTGCATCAGTTTCAAGACCCCCATCACATGCTCTAAACAGATAACAGGGCAGCCACTTCCTTGGAGATACTCAGGGGGGTCGACTGACAGCCGTCTCATTGTCTTTAAGGGTTAGTTGACCATCTCATGACAACAAAACCCCCTTGACCATTTCTTAAAAGGATGTCTGTTGCTCTGCACACCACAGATAAGTTACTTACTAACTGAAAAGTCATAAGGTGTGCCTTTTCAACCATCATCTGATGCCATGTCTGTTTGACCATCTGTTTCTTCTAATTGTTCATTGTTTACCAAATATGGTTTTTCCTGTCATCCTTGCTGAATAAAATGCGCCAGACTGCAGGGAGATTTTGGAAGAAGGCCTGACGAGCTCTAAGAGGAGGGTCGAATCTCACCGAGCTTCACTGACCTGTCTGCATGGATGAAGAATCAGCAAGGATCAGCTTCAACTTAACCCATCTAGCACTGAAGTCCTGGTTATCCCTGGTAATCCCCATCATTAATTCAGCCTCCATATGGACATAAATATCACTATAAATATCTACTACTGTCACTCCCACGAAGGTTACAAAGAACCTGGGTGTCATGTTCGATGAGCAGTTATCTTCTTCTGACCATGTTGCCTTGGTGTTCCAGTCCTGCTGCTTTGCTTAATAAAACATACGACCGTATCTGACACAAGACGCAGCTCAACTCCTGGTACAGGTCATGGTTATATCTCGCCTCCATTACTGCAACGTCCTCCTAGACGTCCTTCCAGCTCGTGTGATCAATGTGCTACAAAACAATCCAGAATGCTGCAGCGCCTCCGGTCTCAGGTCAACCCAGACAGACACACATCTCACCTCTGATCACTGACAACTGTGCGCCACCGCCCACCCAGCCCCTGCACCATGGAGACAACAACCAGTTCCTGGCCAGCATGGATCCTAAACCCACAGACCAGCTCCTGTGGCTGCTCATCCAGATCAACAAGACAGCTCCTCAGGTAACCTGGTCTTCCCTGCCATGATTGTCCTCTTGTTAAGGTGGATGAGGTGGTCCATGTGGACAGCAAGACATCCCCTTATTCCTGCCCAGGAGGGAAGTATAGTAGTCCAGTAAGGATGCGAGGGGGTATTGCAACAGGAGATGGTGGAGTCAGCCTGCAAACAGTCTCCAGCAGTACCAGGTTTTTGGTAGAGCATCATAGATAGATATCAGGTGTTTGCATGGGGATATTCTCAAATACCCAGCTGTCCCAGTGGACTTAATATTTGAGGGCACAATCATAGGATCAGAGCTGCGGTTAGGTCCCGCCTTGCGCACCTACTGATCTTTGCTTACCGACTGGCAAGGTCTTGATGAACTGGTGGACAGGCATGTGGAGGTGTGGTCATGAACTATAGCTGCATGTGGTTTGAGTGAATTTTACCCCTTTTCCACCAAACCGGTTCCAGAGCTGGTCCTGGGCCAGTGCTGGGGCTGGTTCACAACTCGTTGAACTAACCCTAACCCTAACCCTAACCAGCTGAGAACCGCATTGATTTTTCATAGCGATAATAACTGAGTCAAATTCCATGTCTTGTTTGACCTGACTTGGCCAAATAAACATGATTCTGATTCTGATTCTGATAGCTTGGGGTTAAGGGGAGTCACGTCATTAGGCTGCTGCAAACGTCAGTTACGTCGTTGTGTTTGCATTGGCGCAATAATTGAAGCAACAACAACGTATATTCTCTAATACGGACTTGGTCCGAGTAGCACCCTCCGTGGACCACATCACAAAAAGACAGGTTGTCTCCTGTTCAGACTATTGCTGCTTTGCTATATCCATATTAATTTGTCGCTAATAGGAAAATCGGGTCGTCTCACAATCTTGCTATTAATAACTCCGCCCCCTTTACTTACGTAAGCGGTTCTTTTCACTAGGCCATCAAAGAGTTGGTGCTACCTTGGAACCGTTCTTTGTCAGTAGGAACAGAAAGCCTGGCTACAAACTCAGCACTGGCCCAGAATCAGCCCTGGAACCAGTTTAGTGAAAAGGGGGTATATAATGCCCAGGGATGCTGAGAGGGATGAATACCCCCTTACAGTTTCTGTAATCCATCATGCTGACGCTTTCCTCCTCCAACACTGCTCTATACTCAGACCTGCAATGTTTTGCTAACATACAGTATGCACAATCTTCCATTATTAGAGGAGATGTGATGCCGGGACCAGTTCTAAAAACACCTATTTGCTGGTGCGGAAAAGCAGACGGGAAATTGTTTTCCTATCAGCTCTCTAGAAGAGAAAGATAATAAATGAGTTTATTGGTCTGGCAATCTGGGGGAACCACTGGTGAGTAGCCCCTCCTGTTCCCCAGGGTAGTGTTTGAACAGGTTATTTCAGGAGGAACTGAAGAAGAGGTCAGCAGAGCATTACCTGGATAGAACCGAGGTTTTCCAGCAGCTGCTCCGTGTTAGAGACTCCGAGCAGAACCGAGCTGACGCCTTCGCTCCGAAGACACCACGCTGGAAAACAGACACGCAGTTATCAGCGAGGAGCAACCTCAGGTTCTGAACACAGAAGCCAGTCCATTTGTTCCAGTCCATGTGTTCATGGCTTTTTTATATACTATTAGACTATCTTTTAAATTCAATTCAATTTTATTTATATAGCGTCTAATACAACAGAAGTTGTCTCTAGGATCTTGCCAGATACCAGAACATGACCCCCGAGCAATGATTACATAAACATAACATAAACAATAGCATGTAAAAACTCCCCTAGTGGGAGAAAAACCTTAAGCCAAACAGTGCCAAGAAAAACTCCCCTTTAGGAGGGAAGAAACCTGGACCAGGACCTGGATCATAAGGGGGGGCCCTCCTGCTGAAGACCAGCTGGGCAGAGCAGGAAAAGAGAGAACAGACAGAGAGAATGAAGAACAGAGAAAGGAGAGACACAATGACCAACTGGTGCGATACAGGGATGACACACACAAGGGCGAAACTTTCATTTCAGAGGTGGGGGGGACACAAGTAGGAACGGCAAATTTGTGCGTGTAGCTGTAGCGTGGATGTGCAGTGGCTTTGTAAGACTATGTGTGTGTGAATGTGAACAATCAAACAATTTTAATATGCATTTACTTTTTTAGAAATTTTACATTTTTTTTTTTTGCCCGTTTTGGGAAAATGCTGGGTCTGCATTCTTGGCCAGACTTGATTTTTCATTTTCAAAAGCTTGGGAACAGAAAAAACATAGGATTCCGTTGACTCCTCCTTGTTTATAATGTTGAGCCAAGGAAATTCACAGTATGACTTCTCTTGATCTTAAGGTTTTGTTGCTGAGATGCTGTTCTACAATCACTTTTGGGCTAACATGTTTGGGTTCCTGCCTGCCTGCACCTCTTCACTTGTGCCTGTCTCCACATATTTCTCCTATGAAATATGAAAATAGATCATGTTCATTTCTTCCTTTCCTTATAAACAAACCAAAATCACCTAACCATTTACAACATATTAACCTACCTGCATTACAGTGCTGCTGCTTTCCCCTGTCTCTCTCTGAGTTTGAGCCTGTGGTGTAAGTCCACCATTACAGTTAGTGAAGTAACAGCAGAGGGAAAATGTGCTTTCCATACTCTATACAACACACATAACCTGAGGTGGGTAGTACTCAGTTACATTTGCTTGAGTAAGGTTTTGGATAAATTGTGCTTTTAAGAGTAGTTTTAATGCAAAGTTGTTTTTACTTTTACTGGAGTAATATTGTTCTAAAGTAACAATACTAATAGCAAAAATTGATTTTAAACTGAGCTGCCGCCTCCTCTTCATTTCTGCGCCGCGTCCTGGCTGTCTGTCTGTGAGGGCTGATTTATGGTTCTGCGTTAATCGACGCAGAACCTACGTCGTAGGGTTACGGCGTACGCGGCGACGCGCACTGTACGGTGCGCATCGCCGCGTAACCTACGCCGTAGGCTCTGCGTCGATTTAACGCGGAACCATAAATCAGCCTTGAGCAGCAGTGAGGGGAAAGCGGAGGGAGGAGGGGGAGCCGTGCCGTCAGTACCTTAGCACTGGGTGTCTTGATGATTCGCAATTACAGGCTGAGCCTACCGTTAGTTTTTAAACTATAAAAAGTGGGGGGGACAAAAACATGATTTTGAAAAGTGGGGGGAGACTAACTATTATAGTCTTGTTCTATAACTGCAGCTATGACTAGTGGCCCTAACACACTAGAGTTTACACTAACTAGAGGCTTTACTACCAGTAAACCTGCACTCTGAGAACGGAGAGCTCTGTTAAAAACATAAGGTACTATCAGGTCTTGCAAATATCATGGAGCTAAGCTGTTTTGGGCTTTATACGCAAGTAATAACATTTTGAATTGGATTTTTTACGGGGACCAATGGAGCGAGGCTAACACTGGAGAGATGTGGTCTCTCTTGCTGATTCCTGTCAGCACTAGCGCTGCTGAATTTTGGATCATCTGGAGGATATTAAGGGAATTACTTGGACATCCTGCTAATAACACATTACAATAATCTAGTCTAGAAGATTCAAAGGCATGAACTAGTTTTTCTGCATCACTTTGTGAGAGGATGTTCCTAATCTTTGCAATATTACGCCATATTATGCCTGGCTATAATTGACCCAAGTGGTAACATGTACAATGAGAAGAGGATAGGGCCAAGAATAGATCCTTGTGGGACTCCACATGAAAGAGAGGAAGAGGACAGGTCACCAACCATGAAAGAGAAGGTTCTACTAGATAAGTATGATGTAAACCATTTCAATGCAGCGGCATGGATACCAACATAATTGTTTAAATGAGACAAGATGACTGCGTGGTCCACTGTGTCAAAGGCTGCTGTCAAATCAAGCAGAATGACATGGACAGACTTGATGGGAGCTAATGCTACTTAGCATCAGAGGTAACTAGGCTATCTTAAAGTAGCTAACTTGCGGTGACCAAGGTAAAGTAGGTGCACTCTTTTGAGCTGTCGGGCTGGTGTTCTCCACCCTCAGTGACATCACAAAAGGATGTGTCCAGTTCTCTATAATAGTCAACGTTCATCATGCGAAAGAGCGAATCTCAACATAATTAACATTTAAGACCAACCAACAGGAAGAAAGACTGAAGCATCATGGGAAAGCACAAAGGAAGGGAATTTGTCAGTGCATGCTGGGAGTCTAACCGACACAGTCTCTAGCTGCGTCTGAAAATCCATTCTTCCACCCTAATGAGTAGCAAAAACAGTATGTGAGATTTTTTAGAGCGTCCGAAACATTAGTACGCACACATTAGTATGCTCTATCCATACTCATTCCGGAGAAATTTATTAGTGTGGATTGATGGACACTAGCTAAGCATAAACTTCCCACAATGCAATGCAGCGGTTTTTGGTTGCTAAGTGCTCGTGCAGATACTTAACATCCAACAAAAATGGAGGATAACGTTACCGGTACCAAGCAAAGCTGCAGCAGCAGCAGCACCATCACGCTACCATTCAAATGTGAGTAATTAGGTGTGGGTAAGAATAAAAAGAATTAAAGCTGCAAGCAGCGATGAACGGGCCCTCGCACTCACGGCCACCGCCCCCATAAGCATATCAGAAATGACACCACCCACGACTTCCTATGTCAAACCATTCAAAAGATATAGCAGAAAAAAGGGACAACCAATCAGAAGAAGGGGCGGGGCTAATTCAGGCCAATGAAGGTCAAGGACTCCATACAGAATCTGATGACACCACCCACGACTCTCTATGTCAAACCATTCAAAAGTTATAGCAGAAAATCGGGACAACCAATCAGAAAAAGGGGCGGGGCTAATTTTCACCAATTATGGTCAAGGACTCAATACCGAGTCCCATGACACCACCCATGACTCTTTATGTCAAACCTTTCAAAAGTTATGCCAGAGAGGAGTATTCTAGGGGGCGCTGTTGAGCCGTTAGGCCACGCCCATTAATGCAAACCATGAAATATCAAATTTATCGCCAGGCCTGCCTTGCATGCAAAATTTGGTGACTTTTGGAGAACTATCAAATATGGACCAATCAGATGAAGGGGGGCACGCTTTTTGGCGTCTAGCGTCGCCACGGTAACACTTTTGAAAGAGAAAAGTAATGCGCGTAGTCTCAAGATGAAGACGCACATTTTGATGTACAACACACCTGGGTGCACGTTACGGTTCGGGCCGTATTAATTGCCGAAAGAATGGCATAAATTGCACCAAAATTACACAATTAATTCAAAATGGCCGACTTCCTGTTCGGTTTTGGCCATGGCGCCAAGAGACTTTTCTTTAAGTTGTGACATGATACAGGTGTGTACCGATTTTCGTGCATGTACGGCAAACCGTATTGTGGGGCTTGAGGGACAAAGTTTTCCGGGGGGCGCTGTTGAGCCATTTTGCCACGCCCATTAATACAAACCATGAAATATCAAATTTATCGCCAGGCCTGCCTTGCATGCAAAATTTGGTGACTTTTGGGGAACTATCAAATATGGACCAATCAGATGAAGGGGGGCGCGCTTTTTGGCGTCTAGTGTCGCCACGGTAACACTTTTGAAAGAGAAAAGTAATGCGCGTAGTCTCAGGATGGAGACGCACATTTTGATGTATAACACATCTGGGTGCACGTTACGGTTCGGGCCGTATTAATTCTCGAAGGAATGGCTCATATTGCTCCAAAATTACGCGATTAATTCAGAATGTTCAAAATGGCCGACTTCCTGTTCGGTTTCGGCCATGGCGCCAAGAGACTTTTCTTTAAGTTGCGACATGATACAGGTGTGTACCGATTTTCGTTCATGTACGTCAAACCGTATTATGGGGCTTGAGGCGCAAAGTTTTTTCTGTCTGAACCAACCAGATGAAGGGTGGGCGCGCTTTTTGGCGTCTAGCGTCGCCACGGTAACGCTTTTGAAAGAGAAAAGTAATGCGTGGTGTCGCAGGATGGAGACGCACGTTTTGATGTATAACACACTTGGCGGCACGTTACGGTTCGGGCCGTATTAACTGCCGAAGGAATGGCATAAATTGCGCCAAAGGGACACGATTAATTCAAAATGGCTGACTTCCTGTTCGGTTTCGGCCATGTCGCCAAGAGACTTTTCTTTAAGTTGTGTACTGATACAGGTGTGTACCGATTTTCGTGCATGTACGTCAAACCGTATTGTGGGGCTTGAGGCACAAAGTTTTCCGGGGGGCGCTGTTGAGCCATTTTGACACGCCCATTAATGTAAACCATTAAATATCAAATTTTTCGCCAGGCCTGACTTGCATGCAAAATTTGGTGACTTTTTGGGCACGTTTAGGGGGGCAAAAAGGCCCTCCTTTCGTCAGAAGAAAGAAAGAAAGAAAGAAAAATTCCTACAGATACAATAGGGCCTTCGCACTGAAGGTGCTCGGGCCCTAATAAAATAAAACCACATAGCGCAGAAAAAATGTCATCTTGTTTCAGCCAGGATAAACGGGAAAGAGCAGAGCGGTGCGCTGCTACTGCTGCTGTGACAGGCATTGTTACCATGGTAACGTGTGCGCTCTGAGTAGCATATGCATAAGCCACGTCCCCTTTACAATTTTACAATGGTGACTGTATGAAAACGTTCCAAGATGTATCTGGCTAATTTTGAACAAATAAGGATCACCGTTCAAGAAGGATCTTTTAAATGGATCAGATGTGTCCTGCAGGGACATGTAGAACATCTAAAAATGGATCTGGCTGGTAATAACTTCAAGTTCAAGTTCAAGTTTATTTATAAAAAGCACTAAAAACCACAACAGCTGACCAAAGTGCTGGACAAGCGAAAGGAAAACTAAAACAAAACAGGACAACATAAAACATAAAACACATAAATTAAAATAAAACAATCATGGCAAGTTAAATGCTAGTGAGAAAAAAATGAGTTTAAGATGAAATTTAAAAACAGCCATAGAAGGAGCCAGGCGTATGTGCAGTGACAGCTCAGTCCAGAGCTTCGGGCCAGTAACTGTAAAGGCCCGGCCACTAGGGATGGGCGGTATGGACAAAAAAAATTTATCACGATAATTTCTGGCATTTATCCCAATAACGATAAAAATGGCGATAAAAAAAATACCAAAAAAAATAGCAATTCAACTCATAATTTACCTGCTCGTTCAACTTTGTAACTATAAATCTATCACCACATTCAGTCTTTGGAGCCCCCAAATCACTGCTCTAAAAGAATACTAAATACTACTAAACTACAACAATTAAATTGAATTGATAAAAACCAATTAAATGAGTCCACCTGTACTGCAAAACTGTAATGACTCAAGCTCCTCACTCTCAGATCCGCCATGTTTGTTACACAAACACGTATCAACGGGAATTTATCCTTCTTTCTTTCTTATTTCCTTCCTTCCTTCCTTCTTTCCTTGTTTTCTCCCTTCCTTCCTTCTTCCTGCTCTCTCCTTCCTTCTTTTTTCATTCCTTCTTTCCTCCTGCTCTCTCCTTCCTTCTTCCCTTCCTCTTTTCTCCCTTCCTTCTCCCTTTCCTTCCTTACTTTCATTCTTCCTTCCTTCCTTCCTTCCTTCCTTCCTTCCTTCACGTACGTTGTGCGTGGATTTAACGCAGAACCATAAATCAGCTTAACACAAAAACTTCATCAACGGGAATTTATCGTTTTTACCGCGAGATGACAAATTCTTACCGTGGGGAATTCTTTTGACGGTATATCATGAACAGTAAAATATCGCCCATTCCTACCGGCCACCCCTGCTGTTTAGCCTGGAGGGGGGAACTGTTAGGTGGAGTTGGTTAGCTGATCTAAGAGCCCGAGAAGGTCTATAGACATCTAAAAGACCTGAGATATAAGAAGGCGCAAGACCATGTGAAGATTTAAAAACAAATAAAATAATTTCAAAATTGATCCTATAACGGACAGGGAGCCAATGAAGAGCTGTGAGCACAAGTGTAATATGGTCCCGCCTTGGCGTTTTGGTGAGGGGGCGAGCTGCAGCATTTTGAACCAGCTGCAGACGGGACAGGGAGGAACATACAGTGCATTGCAGTAGTCTAGGCGGGATGACACAAAGGCGTGTATAACTTTCTCAAAGTTTTCGAAAGATAAAAAGGGTTTAACCTTGGACAAAAGCCTCAACTGGAAGAAACTAGATTTTACATCTGCGTTAATTTGTTTCTCCATTTTAAAGTTAGAGTCCAAAATTACACCAAGGTTTTTGGCAGTATTTTTGACATGTGGCTCTAGGGGTCCTAGATCTACATGAGTCACAGGCAGCACTGGGACGGAAAACTAGGACCTCAGTTTTATTCTCATTAAAGTTAAAAAAGTTTAAAGCTGTCCTCCAGACACTCTAGTAAACGTTTAAAAGAGTGGGAGTTGTTGTGTTTTAATGGCATGTAAATTTGCGTGTCATCAGCATAGCAGTGAAAAGAGATGTTATATTTTCTACGAATGGATCCCAGGAGGAGCATATACTGTGATCTACAGTGTCAAATGCAGCCGTAAGATCAATGAGGATCAAGATTGCAGAATCTCCAGTCAGTGATTGACAACAAATCATTAGGTAGCGCTGATTCAGTGCTGTGGAGGGCTTTAAAACCAGATTGGAGAGGTTCCAGGATACCATGTGTATCTAAAAAAGACTGTAGTTGTTGGAGCGCAAGTTTCTCCAGAATCTTGGATAAAAATGGGTTGAACAACAGCGTGCTTAAACTTCTTAGGCACTACACCGAAGGCAAGGCTATCGTTCATAATTGCTAAAATGCTGGGACCTGTAGTCTCAATTGTCTGTTTAATGAGAAGTGAAGGAACACTATCTACTGGACCCGATTCATTTTTCATCTGGGCCACAAATTTGCTTAAAGCGGAGAGAAATATTTGCTCAAAATAACTAAAAGTGACAGGGCAGGTGACAGAGATAGAGGGGTCAATGGAGGGAGGTTATCAGAGCTCTGATGCAGGTAATTTTGGATGTAAAGTACTACTGGAATTTTTCACCACTGTGGAGGTGCAACTCAACAGGCTGGTGGATATTGAAAGGAGTGTTAATAGTATTAAAAAGAAAACATGGTTCGTTACAATTGCGTGCAACAACAATATCAGAAAATATTTAGTTTTTCAGATTTAACAGTTTTTCGATATCTGAACCATGTTTCCTTTAGAATGTCAAAAGATACATGTAGTTTATCTTTTTTCCACCTGCGTTCCGCCCTCCTACACTCTCGCCTGACTGAGCGAGAAGTGTCAGTTAGCAATGGCTCTTTTTTGTTTTAGGGCGCAGTGTTTAAAAAGGTGCAACGCTGTCCAAGATGTTTTCGCAGGTAGAATAAAAAGCAGAGGTGAGTTGTTCAGTATCAAAATTAACGGGTATTCAAGTCTCAGCAGCACTTTTAAATGCAGCAGAGAAGCGAGTAGCAGTAGTAGGATTTATAATACGGCACCTGCGCGCAGGAGCGCAACGGTTAGCGGTATGACCGTCAGAAGGGATTTCAAATAACACAGGCATGTGATCAGAGAAAACAGCATCATGGACCTTTAGGTTTTGCACAGGTAGCCCACAGGATAGCACTAAATCTAACGTGTGCCCCTGTATTTGAGCCAAATACAACACATGTTGAACAAGAGGTTCAACATATGGTTAAACTGGAGGTGAGGGTTGTCAGAGACCTTGTCTTAAGGCTGAATTATGGTTCTGCGTCAAATCGACGCCGTGCCTACGCCATAGGTTGTGCCATGTCGCGCAACCCACGCCGTCACTGACGCTGTCACTGACGTGCACCTCCCAAAAATTGTAACTACGCGTCGAGGCGACGCACACCAAACGCAGACCGAGAGGGCTGTGATTGGTTCGCTTGGTAGCAACGCATTTCCGTTGTCCGGTTTGAACTAGTCGTGAACTTTCAGCGCTCTTTTCTTCGTGTATGTGTGATTTTTTTTGTTTTGTTTTTTTGCACAATAGTTGTCCTTATCTCTTTGATTCACTGTGACCGTAAAAGTCGGATAAACCATTCAGGAAAAGATTGCGACCTAGCGGTCGCGGGGGGTACTGTACGGCGAAATAGAGTGACGGAGAAGTCCGAGGGTTCACGACGGCGTCACGGTGACGGCGTCACGGTGACGGCGTAGGCACGGCGTCGATTTGACGCAGAACCATAATTCAGCCTTAAGTTACTACCTAATGCTAGATGAAGTACAACCCTACTACCCAACACTAGTTTAAAGTACAACCATACTACCCAACGCTAGATTAAAGTACAACCGTACTACCCAAGGCTAGATTGAAGTACAACCATACTACTTAACGCTAGACTAAAGTACAACCGTACTACCAACACTAGATTTAAGTACAACTTCAATAAACTTCATAAACAGATGATAACTCAGAGTAGTTTTCATGAGGTCTTCTCATGTTTGTATTAAGACCTGCCATCTGATGACTCAGGTGTGTGTACAGGTGAGTCATGTTACCTATAGCGAGTTGAGCAGCGGTGCAGTTCAGCTTGTCGGCCAGCAGGTGGAGATCCTTTATCTTATTGAGCTGCTTCTTCCCTTCATCACTGCCGAGGCGCTCCTTCAGCCACGCATAACCCTACATACACATACACACACACACACACACACACACTACTGATCACTATGGTAACAGATGGTATCATTCTATCACACAACGAACATGAAACATGTCTGTCTGTAGTTTGTTCCACTTCTGTAGAACCTTCATTCTATGTCCTGAATAAAAATAAGCAGCTGAATCCAAATGCTAGTTTAACTCAGTCCAAACTTTCAGACCCTCTACTGACCACTCAGATCTAGATCCAGACCTACAGATAGTGTACATACTCAAGCGACAGAAGGGTAAGAGTATCTATCTCTGTCATATTCAGCCTGTGTGGATCCCAGGAACCAGTTTTCTTTGTGTTGGTGTGACACCCACCTGTTCCCTACTGATTTACTGCATTTTAGTTTGTATTTCATGGAGTTTGTGTATCTCACCAAGTATTTTTTGTACATGTACCTTGATGGCGGCTCTGGAGCTCTCAGGGACACCCTCATTATATTTGCCCGTTAGCAGACCACAGGCTAATGGAGACCAGGTCATGGCTCCAACACCTGAGACAGATGGACGACATTTAGACCAGGACCTCTGCTGTCCACAAATGCTTCGGCTAGAAGTCACATTTGCTGTCAAGACACAGTCTGACGTTCCCCCGACCTCTGTCAGCATGCATCATGAAGGCTGACCACCAGTACTGAAGTGTTGCAGATAAAATACAGAGAAACTGCTTCTGTAAGTGGCGCCCCTCTTCAGAGTTCTTACTTTTCTCAACAGCTAACTTGCAGGCCTGACGAAGGTCAATATCTTCCTGCACACACACTCAGGTGTGTCTGTCATAGTCTAGTGATGCCTCCTCCTAGTTTCCTTGCTTTTCTGTAGTTCCCTAACAGTGAGTGTGTGTTCGTACCGATCTTGTGGTAGAGTTCAGGAAGCTGCAGCTCCACTTTGTCTCTCTGGAAGTAGTGATACTCGGCCTGCTCGCACACCGGAGGAATCAGGTTGAACTGTCGGGCGATGGAGTAGGCCTCCTGACCAACACACAGGTGAGACAGGTGACTGCTGTTGTCTGGTAACATGCTAATTCATGCAATCAACTTAACACTAGATTTTGCTAACGTACGTTAATAGTTACATCATAAAAGTCATGCTAGATTTTGTGAATATATGCTTATATTATATTATATATTATATTTCACTGTATAAAAAGCTAAAAAAGGTATGAAAAGGAGATGTGTCTCCATTACTGGAGTTAAATTCTGGAATGATGCCAACATACATTTAAAAACATGTCATTCTCTTTTGGTTTTTAAGAAAATGGTTTGTAAAGCTATTTTTGAAGCTTATAAGTGCAATTGACTATCTGTAAATGTTTCTTTGCTTTTCTGTTGTTTCTTTGCCTTTTGTTATTTGTTTGCTTTTCTGTTGTTTCTTTGCTTTTCTATTCTCTTTTTGGTTTTCTGGAGGTTGGTAGCCACAAAAACAAAGTTGATAATATAGGATAGGCTTTTATAAGCAATTTGCTTCAGCCTATGCCTTTTCAGTCATTGTTCAACACATGATTATTGGTTTTGTATGAAATGTTAATGCTGTGCACAATGTTTTTTTTTTGTTTTTTTTGTGTTGTGTTTTGTGTTGTCATGACTGAATAAACTTAAATCTTTCATTCATTCATTCATTCATTCATTCATTCATTCATTCATTCATTCATTCATTCATTCATATTGTTTCATGTAGTGGGTTTCACACAAAACCTTGGTGGTGACAGCAGAAGTAAGGGTGTATAAATGGATGTGATCAGAATTAATGTAAGGCAAAGCTGGTTAGGAATCCAAAACCTAGTGGTGGGCAGAGGAAGTGCAATTTTACTGCCTCCTGCTGGTCGGGAGCAGTATCACTACCATGTTTTTTGCTGCGGTGCAAATGCTGACTGATGACAAGCTGTTTTTATATGGAAGAGTATCAGGGCCAGGCAGGAGAAAAATACAAATATTTTAGAGGAGGAAGATTTTTTTTTCATTATGCACTTCGAGAAAAAAGTCGAAATTTCAAGAAAAAAGTCGAAATGTCGAGATTAATGTTGAAGTACAATTTCAATAAAAAAGTCGAAATTTCAAGAAAAAAGTCGAAATGTCGAGAATAATGTTGAAGTACAATTTCGAGAAAAAAGTAGAAATGTTGAGAAAAAAGGCAAAATTTCGACTTTATTCTTGAAATTGTATTTCAACATTAATCTCGACATTTCGACTTTTTTCTCGAAGTGCACAATAAAAAAAAATCTTCCCCTCTCAAATATTTGTTCTCCTGCATGGCCCTAATACACTTCCGTAGTTTTTAGGTAAAGATGTATTGGACGCCGCTAATTTTGACCAGCTGAATTTAGTAAAAAAGTAAATTAACACTGATGTAGAATTTCAGCTTCCAGAGGACTTAATGAAACTTAGTTAATCCAATACAATAAAAGAACATGGAAACGTGTAATAAAGTAAAACGTAGAAGTAATGTCAGAGTGCAACAATCTGGCGTGTTTGTATCATATATGGAGTGTAGATCTAAAAAATTATAATTGTAGCATCAAAATGAAGGCTTGATGATCAGCATTGATAAAGTGTCTGTAGTGATCAGAGCTACGGTGGCATTTTCAGTCTTTTAGCCTCCAGAACGAAGCTGTTTCTCAGTCTGGTGGTTTTACGATTGATGCTCCTCGGCCTCCTGCCTGAGGGGAGAGTGTGTGTGCCGGGTGAGGGGGGTCCTTCGTGATGCAGATGGCCCTCTTCCTGCATCTGAAGGTGTATATGTCTGTGTTCTCTGCCTTCACCACACTCTACAGAGCTGTCCTCTCTGCCACAGTGCAGTTTCTGTACCACCCGCTGATGCCGGAGCACAGAACACTCTCCACCTCACATCTGTAGAAGGAAGATAAGGACTGAACTCCCGAGTCCTGCAAGCCTCAACCGCCACAAAAAGTAGATCCTCTTGTGTGTCTTCCTGACCAGACCGGACGTGTTGTTGGGGGGAGTGTGCAACTGCCCCTCCTGAAGTCCACAATCACCTCAGCAGAGATTGTTTTCCTGTACCAGTCCTCCTGCCGGTAGCCTGACGCATTGTTGTTTGTGATGCATCCAACCACCGCTGTGTCGGCTGCAAACGATATGGCAGCCAGGAAGAAGAGGTGAGCAGTCATATGTAAGCAGCGTGAACGGGAGGGGACTAAGCACACAGTCCTGACGGAAGCCGGTGCCGGGACTATAGAAGATGAGGAGACACTGTGGGTCCTCACAGGCTGCGGCTGCTGGTCAGGAAGTCCAGAACCCAGTTAGAGGGAGAGGAGCTCACTCAAAGAGGAACAAGTTTGTTAATAAGAGTCTGATCATAGTGTTAAAACCGGATGTGAACGCTGGAGGCTGAAATTCTTGATTTCAATTTCATGAAATATGATTTTATTGTGGACCATTGCATGGAGGAAGGCGACAGTGCCGCTAGGTGGCAAACCAGGGTGGTGGTCCCTCTTTTTAAAAAGGGGGACCGGAGAGTGTGTTCCAACTATAGGGGGATCACACTTCTCAGCCTCCCCGGGAAAGTCTACGCCAGGGTACTGGAGAGGAGATTACGGCCAATAGTTGAACCTCGGATTCAGGAGGAACAATGCGGTTTTCGTCCCGGTCGTGGAACACTGGACCAGCTCTATACCCTCCGCAGGGTGCTTGAGGGTGCATGGGAATTTGCCCAACCAGTCCACATGTGTTTTGTGGATCTGGAGAAGGCTTTCGACCGTGTCCCACGTGCCATTCTGTGGGGGGCGCTCAGTGAGTATGGAGTCTGGGGCCCTCTATTAAGGGCTGCCTGGTCTCTGTATGATCGAAGCAGGAGTCTGGTTCGCATTGCCGGCAGTAAGTCAGACTTTTTCCCGGTGCATGTTGGACTCCGGCAGGGCTGCCCTTTGTCACCGGTCCTGTTCATAATTTTTATGGACAGGATTTCTAGGCGTAGCCAGGGGCCGGAGGGGATCCGGTTTGGGAACCTCAGGATTCCGTCTCTGCTTTTTGCGGATGATGTTGTCCTGTTGGCTTCATCGGACCGGGACCTTCAGCATGTGCTGGGGCGGTTTGAGGCCAAGTGCGACGTGGCAGGGATGAGAATCGCAGGGTGGCTGGACGCTCCCTTAGAGATAGGGTGAGGAGTTTGGTCACCCGGGAGGAGCTCGGAGTCGAGCCGCTACTCCTCCACATTGAGAGGAGTCAGCTGAGGTGGCTTGGGCATCTGTACCGGATGCCTCCTGGACGCCTCCCTAGGGAGGTGTTCCAGGCATGTCCCGCCTCCCTAGGGAGGTGTTCCAGGCATGTCCCTCCGGGAGGAGACCCCGGGGAAGACCCAGGACACGCTGGAGAGACTATGTCTCTCGGCTGGCCTGGGAACGCCTCGGAATCCCCTCGGAGGAGCTGGAGGAAGTGTCCGGGGAGAAGGAAGTCTGGGCATCTCTGCTGAGGCTGCTGCCCCCGCGACCCGGGAACGGATAAGCGGCGGACGATGGATGGATGCATGATTTTATTGTGTAGTTGTGGTTTGCGTGTGTAGTTGTAGTGTCTGTGTGTAGTTGTGGTTCAGGTGTGTAGTGGTTCTAGTGTCTAGTTGTGGTTCTAGTGTGTAGTTTGGGTTCAGGTGTGTAGTTGTGGTTCAGGTGTGTAGTTGTGGTTCTAGTGTGTAGTTTGGGTTCAGGTGTGTAGTTGTGGTTCTAGTGTGTAGTTTGGGTTCAGGTGTGTAGTTGTGGTTCTGGTGTGTAGGTGTGTGTAGTTGTGTGCGTAGGTCAGGTGTGCAGGTACGTTACCATGATCTCCACAACATTCCAGCGGGACGTTCCCCAGTACATGGCCAAACCCTGATCAATCACAAACGTCATCGCACGCACAATCTCTGCAACACACAGCGACACACATCAGTGATGGTGGACGGTCAGCTGAGCCGCGTCTGATCCGTGGTACTGACCCTCCATCGGTGCGTTCACGTCACTCCTGTTGGCAAACACAATGTCCACGTAGTCCAGCTGTAACCTGGAGAGAGAGCCCCGCAGCCCTACACACACGCACACACACACACGCACACACACACACATACCAACATAATCAAATCAACTATAACAAAAACAGGTTTATTTTCAGCCTCAAGGACGGCCTCGCAGCTGTCGTCGCTCTGACAGGTGAGCGGAGCCCGGCGGGCCGCGGTACACTTCTGACACCCGTTCTCTCACGTCGTTACATAAAACGTCCTGATCAGAGTAAAGTGACAAGAATGAACACAAACCTGCTCAAACTGTTCACAACCACAAAGATATCCACCAGGCACCGAATGAACCAAACAACCAGAACGAGGCGCACGCAAGACAACCAGAAGACCAATAAATGACAGAAATATAAAAAATTAAGAGGCCTCAAAACACTAAAACATGAAATAACTAAGAGAAAGCTAACATTAAATAAAACAAGAGATGAATAAACCTGCCCTGTCAGGTGAAGTCCCCCCAGCTGAACCCGGTCTCAGAGGCCCAACCAGGACAGTATCAGCTGATCCAAAGGTACACTGTCTGGAAACAAACTTCCACATCAACGGTTGTCCCAGACTGATTCATGAACAACACTGAGTGTGAGTTAGCCGTGTTCTGCCCCTGGTGAGGCCACTGACTGGTGCTGTGGGGGTACGTCCCGGTGGTAATCCCCGACCAATGCCGCCAAGCTGAGGAGCAAGTCCTATTGGGCCTTTTTAGCCCTGAGGGATCCAGAGGCTGCAGACCAAGCAGAACATCACTTTGGCCGTCGCTGAGACGATAACTCAGGTGTGGGAGGAGCTTGGACAGGCCATGGAGAACAACTTTTGAGAACAACTTGGACATCCTTCTAATAACACATTACAGTAATCTATTCTAGAAGATACAAACACATGAATTCATTTTTCATCATCACTCTGGGAGAGTGAATTGTCTCAAACAGACACAACAGCCACAACAAAACAAAATCACTAAAACAAGCAACAAAGAGACACAACACAACACTAAAAAAAGACAAAATAACTAAAGCAAAATACAACTACAAATAGGAAGCAGCAGTTAAACTGATGATGTCAGAGATGGGAATCTGCAGATGTGTCACTCGGTTTATGAACACATGGTTAACGTGACAAAGCTGCCGACAGCAAAACAGACTGCTGCCCTTCGGGTTTTTCTCTTGAAACTGTCTGTTGTTGTTTTCAGCTTACTGATGAAGGTTTCTTACGTGTGTGTGTGTGTGTGCGTGTGTGCGTGTGTGCGTGTGTGCGTGCGTGCGTGCGTGCGTGCGTGCGTGCGTGCGTGCGTGCGTGCGTGCGTGCGTGCGTGCGTGCGTGCGTGCGTGCGTGCGTGCGTGCGTGCGTGCGTGCGTGCGTGCGTGCGTGCGTGCGTGCGTGCGTGCGTGCGTGCGTGCGTGCGTGCGTGCGTGCGTGCGTGCGTGTGTTCAGCTGAAACAATGAGTGTACTGGCGATTCTTACATCAGGAATCATCTCTGACATTTGCTGAAGGACAAACATGTTTGATGAAAATCCGGAGGACTCCAAGAGGTTTTACTAAACACTAACTAGAGGTTTACTAAACACTAATTAGAGGTTTACTAAACACTAACTAGAGGTTTACTAAACACTAATTAGAGGTTTATTAAACACTAACCATAGGCTTTACTAAACAGAAAGGTTTTAAGTTTGGTTTTAAAGTTGGAGGTGGTGTCAGCCTCCTTAAACCAGATTGGAAGTTGGTTTCATAGTAAAGGTTCCTGATAGCAGACGACTGTCCTCCAGATTTACATTTGGATACTCTAGGAACTACGAGTAAACCTGCACTCTGAGAATGGAGAGCTCTGTTAGGAACATAAGGCACTATCAGGTCTTGGAGAAACCAGGAGTTTGGAGGTTTGGGGCTTTATACACCAGTACCAGAACTTTGAATTGGCTAACACTGGAGAGACGTGGTCTCTCTTGCTGATTCCTGTCAGCACCCGCTCTGCTGCATTTCGGATTCGCTGGAGGATATTCAGCAAATTACTTGGACATCCTGCTAATAACACATTACAGTAATCTATTCTAGAAGATACAAACGTGTGAATTAGTTTTTCATCATCACTCTGAGAGAGGATGTTCGTAATTTTTGATACTATGGAGATGGAAAAATGTGTTTTACAAACCTGATTAATATGATGTTTAAACAACAAACCCTGATCAAAATAATTATTGTGTAAAACATGTCTCAATTGAAAATAAGACTAATCAGTATTATTCAGCAGCACTGGGCTGGTACTGGATCGGCCAGCGGGGGCTTCACACATGCATAATTCATTTTCAGGACATGGCGGGTGAACATCTCTGACTAGTGTGGCCTGGGGGAGCTGCGGGCACGCTGGGATGCCTTGAGCGTTCGCCTCACAGCTAGAAGGGTTCAATTCTCGCCGGGGACGCTGTGGGTGCTGAGGGTGTGTTTACTACTCATGTCATGAAAGGGCTCACAAATACATGCAACACAGTCCTGGGCTGTACACTGCCCCCTCTGGCCAGCCGGGGTGCCAGATGAGGGGTAGGGGATCTGGCTGGAAAAGAGCAACAAAGTCATTAAGTCGGCAGCACTGCTGCCCCGGCCGGTCGACCAACCAACCATCAGTGGGCCGATTCATGGGCCAACCAACTGCCAGGATTGCTATTGGCTCAAGCAGGACGTGGGCGGAGTCTGTTGATCCTAAACTCCTGACCAGACGTTCCACAACTGGGCTTTACGAGCGTTCTTTAGAAACGTCAGGGTGACATCACAGGAGTTGATCCAGCTCCCTTGGTGCAGTCTGATGGGGAACAATCACATTTAACTCTCAGCTGCAGGTTTATGTGAAACTCTGCTGTTTCTCTCGTACCAACCTGTCGTCCTTAGATGGAAACAGGATTACAATTTATGGTAAATGAATGTAGAAAACCATTTCATTCCAACAGTTTATCATATGTGTGATTAAAAGTTTGTAAGATCTGTCATTGTTTTAATCGTGTAGATCGTTGGAATCCATCAAACCTCCGGCCCACTCACGGGGTTTGAGTACAGTAGCGGTTTTATGATTCATTTTATATTACACAACCTGTTTTTCAGACAAGCAGCAGTAATCTTTTCTGCATCGTGTCCAGGATGTTTGTGCGGAGCAGCACGAGGATGCATAGCGACGGCTGCAGCGTTGCAGCAAGTTTCTGGGATTGTTTGTGGGTTAAATATAGCGTTTCAGAGTGATTTAAGTCAAGGGAGCTGCTAACAGCTTTCAGCAGGATGATGATTGATGCAGTTATGTGTGTGAGTGTTTTTGTGTGGTTTCTAATCCAGCCTGGTGTGATTGAGCCTCTCCAAGCTTCAACGACCTCCTGCATTGACAGAGGACACCAGGACTCTGCCTCAGGCTCAAACCACACTCAGAGCAGGACTTAAAACTGGTGTTAAATAGCCTGAAACCTGTCCCAAACCAGTCTAAAACCAGTCCAGAAAACCAATCTGAAACAATGTCTAATACCTGCTTCAAAACGGTCTCAAACCAGTCCCAACCCAGTCTCATATAAACTGAATCATATCGCAAACCATTCTCAAACCAGTCCTAAACAGGTCTCAAAGAAGTCCCACAAACAAATCTAAAACCATGTCCAATACTGGATTCAAACCAGTCTCATACCGGTCTGAAACAATTCTCAAACATTCCTAAGCCACATTTCCAAAGTAGCGAGAACAATTATTCAAAAGTAGAAGACCTTAGAGAGTAGAAGACTGGCAAAGGAGCTGAAAACCTTTCCCGCTTCGAGATCCCGACACAAAAAACCCCCTGCCACTCCCCCACAACCTCCATCCCAACCATCCCTCAGCTCCCAAACTGTACAGACACAGGATGTGGAACGGGAGCTCTGCAAACTCAACCCCAGGAAAGCTACTGGACCAGATGGAGGACCTGGGAAAGGCCTCCATCCCAGCCTGCCTAAAGTCTGCTACCAGAAAAAAACACCCACAACCACCCTCAATGACTACCGCCCCATTGCACTAACACCCACCGTCACCAAGTGTCTGGAGCGGCTAGTCCTCAAGCACATTCAAGCCTGCCCCCCCTCACCTCCTTTGATCCCCATCAGGGCCAGTCCCAATCCACCCCCTACCCCTACTTTTCATCCCTACCCCTAAATTTTGCGCGTTCCCGTGAGGGTAGTGCTGTCCCAATTCCTCTTTACAGATAGGGGTAGGTAGGCCCTCCAGAAAAACGCGATTACGCGATCGCAGAATTCATTGCATAATCAACCAAATGGCGCAGATTACGCGGGGATAGATTTATTCCTAAAAGGGCGCATATTTCCCGCGATAATTGCATATGTCCGCGCTATATATGCGATTATGCGGGGATTATGCGGGGCTCGCTTGATTTCACAATTCACATTTTCGCATAAAGTTTGGAAAAGGGGGAAGTGTTGTGAGGGACATGTCGGGACGCCCGGTCGCGACGTGCGGGACACGTCCGGGGACCTCCGCATCCCTCACAGAAGCCGCCACCTCCCCAAACAGCAGCTCTCACCCGCGGGGGTGAGAGGAAAAAGGAGTGCCGTCTCCGCCGAGCCCCCCGCTGGCGCGGTGGGCGCGGCTGCCGGTGGACTCAGGATCCGCGCTGACCGCGTACCACTGCGTACGCTGCGCACACTCCCATCCACTGGGGGACCTTGGCGGCGGACGCGTGGGTGACGAAGCTCTGGGTCGTCCCCTCACCGCGCCGGTGCGCCCGGCAGTCACACGAGCACCGAGCCGCGGGCTGGAGGGGAGAGACCAGGCGGGGACCGGCCTCCGGGCCGCCACCCCCCTCTCTCCCTCCCCCTGCGCTCTCCTTTTTTTTTTTCGTCTACGACCTCAGATCAGACGAGACAGCCCGCTGAATTAAGCATATTACTAAACGGAGGACAAGAAACTAACAAGGATTCCCTCAGTACAATCAGCATTCTTTTAATCTGTGTTCTTATGTATTGAGTGTTGTATGTTTTTATCATGGACCTCGAGTCTGACTAATAAACGATGATGATGATGATGATGATGATGATGATGAGTAGCGGCGAGCGAAGAGGGAAGAGCTCAGCGCCGAATCCGCAACTTCCTGCATATTTTGCATATTTTGCAACTTTCCGCATATTCCGCAATTTCACCGCATAAAAGCACATAAAAAACCCGCACATTTAACCGCATAATCAATGATTTTAGCCCGCATAATCAATGATTTTTGCCCGTGTTTTTCTGGAGGGTCTAGGTAGGGGGCATAACGAGGGATAGGGTGTATGAATCTAGCCCTTGAGAGCGAGGGATTTCAGATGCTGACTTCGACCAAGGGCCAGAAAAATTTCCCAGAATGCTTTACGTCATCATTTGCAGACTGAATCAAACAAAAAAAACATGGCGGACATTTCTAATTTTTAGTGAATAAAATCAATATTTTGAATTAGTTTCTGTATAAAAATGGGTTTTGATTACATTTCTAGCGAGAAATATATACTTTACTTTCATAATATTCACTCAGTGGATGTACATAATCACTCGTTTGCCCGTTGTTGCGAAGATCTCGCCAGAATAAAGGCTGATTTATGGTTCCGCGTTACACCAACGCAGAGCCTACAGCGTAGGGTACACGGCGACGCGCCGTACGGTGCACGTCGCCGCGTAACCTACGCCTTAGGCTACGCCGTAGGCTCTGCGTCGATTTAACGTGGAACCATAAATCAGCTCCCGACCCGGCGCCTCTTCTCATCCCGAAAAAACATCGCAGCAAATTTCTTAACAGGCGTTATTTGGATAATCTGAGCCCAGGTTGGGGATCTTAACGGTTACTTTTACGCCTGAAAAAATATTAAAACTTAATAAAGTGGCATATTAACAGCGCTACAGCGGAAATTAAAACAGCTTTTAGCTCTCGGCTTCCTGATATGGTGTGACATATGTGCAAACGTAACTACGCAGTCGCTTACGTACCCGAACGTAAACCACGCAGTGATGTAGCAAGTGGTGTCCCAATCCCTAGGGAAGATTACAAGGGCCCTACCCCTTGTGGCTTCATTTTTAGGGCTAGTGGTAGTGAGTGAGGGCTAGTGGTAGAAAGTAGGGGGTGTATTGGGATTGGCCCTTCGCCTACAGGGCAAACAGATCAACAGAGGACACCATAGCCATCACTCTTCATACAGCACTGAGCCACCTGGAACACCGAGAGAGCTACGTCAGGATGCTCTTCATTGACTTCATCTCCGCCTTTAACACCATCATCCCCGACACCCTGATCAACAAACTCTCTGACCTCAGTCTCTATGGCGTTATATTTATGTCATTAAAGGAGCGAGCGATAACACATGTGCACGCGCGCATATTTCTTTGCGCGAGTGAATTATTTCGTGTCACGCGCGCGGATTTCAATAGCCGCGCGCACTTGTTTGATGTTCGCGCACATATTCAGCAACCGAGTGGAGCAGAGGGAGGTGCAAGCGAGTAAAAAACGCTGCTTTGCGCGCACTGGATCGCTCCTGCTCTCCCTCTCTCTCCCCTGTGCTCTCGCAGATGGAGTTCTGCTCGCTCGAAACAAAGAGTTTTGACAGTTTGGGGGATGACCCCCGGCCCTCTTATGATTGGTCATTTTCCAGCTATCTATCTATCTATCTATCTTTATTACAATGGAATATATGTAGTACATATAATATGATTGTTATTACTGAGGAGTTGGATGCACCTTCCCAAAAATAAATCACCTCCAATTCTTCATCAGGGTCTCTGTGAAAATCCCTAAATTAGAGTATTAGATTTGTTTTCTTCATAAATGTGTTCAGTGGACATAAGTTATGCATTTATTACAGTTTTTCTCAGTCGCTTTGGTGCTATTCTCAGATCAGAATGAAAGTTCTCATAACTATTAGTTCAACCTCCACAACATGTAGTCCTTTGTCCACATCATAGTAGCAGTTTCTCCTTCCTCTGAACAAATTGCAAATGCTTTTGGACATGTATCAGTTGCTCTCATACAATTCTCTGCTGTTTTACAACATTATCTTTTTTTTATGTCATGTCAGTCAAAATGAACTATACTTATGGACGCTGAATAGTCATTTCCTAAAAAACTAATAGTCCTCATTTCATTGCTTTAGTCATTACATACAAAATTGTTGAACAAGTTATCAAATTGTGTCAAGCTAATTTACTGTAATACCTTTCTTTATCATTTTTTCCTGGAAATCTCTCTAAATTGAACAATTGCTCTCAGGTGAACTTCAGTTTTCACTCATGAGGAGGTGTGTGAAGCATTTAGTTGCAACCACTGACATCCCAGGCCAACGCGGAGGAAATATCACAATGTGTGCAGCCATCTCGGAGAATGGAGTCCTCACCCATATCCCACGCATTGGTCCATATAATACACAACACCTGCTCACTTTTTTAGACTCTCTTTACAGGGATATAATCCCCGAGAATGAGAGGGGTGGAGGCCAACAGAGCAATTATGTCGTTGTATGGGATAATGTCCGTTTTCACCTTTCACCTCTGGTCAGGCAGTGGTTTGCTGCACATGATGACAGGATGCTGGTCGAGTATCTCCCTCCCTACTCCCCATTCCTTAATCCGATTGAGGAGTTTTTTTCTGCTTGGAGGTGGAAGGTTTATGACCGGCGTCCACATACACAAATGGCCCTGCTAGCAGCCATGGATGCAGCATGTGACGACATCACAGCAGATTCATGCAGAGGGTGGATTCGCCACTCCAGAAGATACTTTCCTCGTTGCATTGCAAGGGATGATATCCGTTGTGATGTAGATGAAAATATGTGGCCAGACAGACAGGAATGTCTGGATGTGCCAGAATGATTTACTGTACCTATGTTCAGTTAGAATATGTACTGCTATAGTGTATTGTTCACATTTGTGCACAGCTTTACCAAAAAGGTGTTTCTTATGTTTGTTCTACAGTAAATTAGTGACTGTAGTGTATTTTTCTTTTGCACAATGCTGTAGAATTGCAAAGAGCATACAGTAAAAATGTGAAACATACATATTCAGTGTCTTGTACTCAGTTACTCCCCTAACTACAGCAATGTGTAACTTTACTGTAGTTTTCAAATGGCTGTACAAGTAGTGTATAGTTCTGCCTTGAGCATTTTCAGGTAGTGTCACCAAGTCCTGACCTTTTTTTTTACATTAGAAAACTCTTAGAGAATATAGTGTCCTAATGAAAACATGACAAAGCCATTTGACTATCATGCTCATAAACGATGGTGACAGGACTTCTCATTTTGACGACACTGACAGTTTCATTGACATGAGTACTTGCTTTTGAGGGATAGACAATCCATTTTGAGCAAGTGACGCGCTTTTGCAGGTCATCCACTAGGTTTTGCAGTTTGTGATAATTGTTCTGAGAAATGCACTAAGTGTTGTGTGTGTGTGTGTGTGTGTGTGTGTGTGTGTGTGTGTGTGTGTATATATATATATGAGATTGATCAATACAATTTTTAGAATATATCTTTATCAACAATAAATCACATTGTCAATCATTTCATGGAAAGAGGTAAAAAATATTGTATTCCAACTTTACACACATGGATGGATGGATGGATGGATGGATGGATGGATGGATGGATGGATGGATGGATGGATGGATGGATGGATGGATGGATGGATGGATGGATGGATGGATGGATAGATAGATAGATAGATAGATAGATAGATAGATAGATAGATAGATAGATAGATAGATAGATAGATAGATAGATAGATAGATAGATAGATAGATGGATGGAGAAAGTGATAGATGTCATGTGGGGGGGGGGGGGGGGGGGGGGGAAATGACCAATCATAAGAGGGCCGGGGGTCATCCTTGGTCTCCGCCCCCAAACTGTCAAAACTCTTTGTTTCGAGCGAGCAGAACTCCATCTGCGAGAGCACAGGGGAGAGAGAGGGAGAGCAGGAGCGATCCAGTGCGCGCAAAGCAGCGTTTTTTACTCGCTTGCACCTCCCTCTGCTCCACTCGGTTGCTGAATATGTGCGCGAACATCAAACAAGTGCGCGCGGCTATTGAAATCCGCGCGCGTGACACGAAATAATTCACTCGCGCAAAGAAATATGCGCGCGTGCACATGTGTTATCGCTCGCTCCTTTAATGACATAAATATAACGCCATAAGTCTCCCCCCTCCTACCTGTAGCTGGATTAAGGACTTCCTCACAAACCGGGCCCAAACAGTTAAACTCGGCCTCCACCCTCTCCTCCCCCAGGAGTGTGTGCTGAGCTCTTTCCTCTACGAGGACAATATAGGACAATATACAAAGAGAACAACATTGGGCCCAAAATAGAGCCTTGAGGGAACCCCATAAATTCAGGGAGCTGAAGTAGAAAAGCATTCGCTGAAAGGTTCTCTGACATCCTGATCCACTTCAAACGACACTTTGGATACCAACCCATTTTTCATGTCTTGACATCAAAAATATTGTGATTCATTGTATCAAATGCTGCAGACAGGTCCAAAGGCACCAAAACAGCAGATTTTCCAGAATCTACAGTTCAAAGAAGGTCATCAACAAGTCTTAAAAGAGCCATTTCTGTGCTATGATGTGACTTAAAACCAGACTGAAACTTTTCACGTATGACATTATTGTGTAAAAATGCTTTGAGTTGATTTAAAAGCAGATTTCTCAAGGACTTTAGACAGAAAAAGCAACATCGGCCTATAATTAGACAGAACAGTTGGGTCAAGATTTCTCTCTTTTTATTAGAGTCTGCAAGACAGCATGATTAAAAGCAGCTGGAAAAGAGCCTGATCTAAAGGATTCATTAATGAAAATGAGAATACATGAAATCACTGTTTGAAAAAAATCTCTAAAGAGACCTTAAGTGGGGTTATCTAAAAGAGAAGTACAAGGCTGAAGTTGATGTCCTACCTCCTGTAGAACAGAGGGTGACAGGATCAAACTGCTCAAAAACAGCTGATAGTTTTTCGATAGAAATATCAGAAAATTCTGACAAATTGCAAAAGAAGCTGCAACATGATCTCCATCACAGGGTTTGTAAGTTAAACATGTGGAACAGAGCACGAGGCCTCTGACTATCCAAGGAAAACATGTTGGATAAATAACAGAGTTAACCGCTTTCTGGCACCTGGACAAACACTAATGTGGAGTACACAAGGACATGTAGAGCTTGTTTTCCTTTGACTTCCTCTCAGCACATCTGTACTCCTGTCTGAGAGTAGGTACTATTGTTTAACTAGGGCTAAGAATATGACTTGGTCTGTTTTGTTTTAGATGGAGACAGAAAATACAGAAAGTCCGTGCAGGTGGAGCTAAACAAGGAATGAACATGCAGCGGATTTATCCGAGATTCAAAATTAAACCATCTCCAGGTTGTCCATCTCGGAGTGTACAGGCCTCACTGACCGGGTTACATGTTAAAGTCCATCTACTGAGCATTACTGCTGCTGATGGATCTGTCTACTGGGGGTTCCTGGTGAAGAAAACACCTACTAAAGGTTCCTACTATTGAAGGAAACGTCTACTGGGGGTTCCTGGTGAAGGAAGTAACTACTGAACACTTAATATTCCCCAGAGATTTGTTTGTTTGCTGTTAAATAAATAATGACAGCTTGTAAAAGTGTTGCACTGTTGTATATCAGAACTTGTATTTGCATAGTATTATGACCCACTATGAAGTTTTTTTCAGAAAACAAAAACAAAAGAACAATGGATTAAAAGAAGTGGTTATAACTTCTCCACAACATCAACATTGAATCATCAGCAAACAGTAACATTGTTTATCCTAATCCTCAACTGTTAAAAAGTAAAATAAAGAAGTTAAAATATTTACCTTCGATGATGTGTTTCCGTGACAACCCCCGTTCTGTCTCTGCTCTGCAAAAACACAGAAACAAATTCATACGTTAAGCCAGAAAAACTTTAATGTTATCCAATTACCTGAATCAGGAAAAGTTTGGCTGATATAGAAAATGCATGTATTAAAAAAAACCAGTGACTCCAAAATTAACTTTGACTTTTTTTCATTTGCAGACATAAACTCAAGACTTTTAATCCTCACTGTTAGTTTCATCTTTACATCTACCGTATTTTCACGACCGTACGGCGCGCCGTGTGAAAAGGCGCAGTCTCAGTTATGTGTGCCACTACTGTATTTAACACACACACACGGCGCACCGTACGAAAAGGCACCGTCTACACACACAAATGGTGCACCGCCTTACAACAACACACACACATGCATACAAGTGTGCGTATTTAAAAATAGAGCGGGAGCAAAACTGAGTTTGATTGTGCTTTATTTAAGTCTTTATTGTACTAACATTTTTTAAATCACCAATGAATAATCAAAAATTAAAACGAGCGTCATTAATCAAACCCATCGAAGTCCTCATCCTCCGTTTCTGAATTAAACAGCTACGCTAAATCAAGTATGCAACCGTTGTCAGGTCTCAGCCCTTCGGGCTTCATCCGCAGCCCGATCGCTGAGACCAGGAGAACTGCTCAGCCCGTCGGGCTTCATCCGCAGCCTGATCGCACTGAGACCGGGAGAACTGCAGGCCTGCAACGGACACGAGCCGGGCGCACAGCTCTCTGGCCACGCTGAGCAGCCGACCTCCCCGCCCGCAGTGGACGCGTCGGCTGCCGCTCGGGCGGCGGTTCCTTCGGAACGCACAGTGTTTCTCAAAGCGCTCCCGCGAGGGAGCCGCGATGAGAGCCCCCGACAACACACATTCGGCGCACTGCGCTATTGGGCGCACCGCACATTTTGAAAAATAAATAAGGCATTTATATGCGCCTAATGGTCGCGAAAATACAGTAAATCTGTTTTAACCTTTCAAACCCATGATCCCTGATCCCTCAGATGACATGAAATCAAGAACAATCATTCATAAAGCCAAATGGGGTAAAGTAAAGTAAAACTTTACAGCGGATCAAAGAATCCAGATAGTAACCTTGTCCAGAGAAGACATCTCTGGATTTAGACAAATCTGGGATGGGCCATCACTATAGCAACATGGATGGAACTGATTGAGTACCACTAAGCTCTAGATGAGGTCCTCAGCTTCATTAATTCTAAATATTAACACAGTGTCATCTGGTGTTAATTGAAATGCCAGTTTCTACCTAGTTGTCACTGAATTATATTCTATCGGTATTCCTGATCATCTGTGGACAAAAGAGGAAATAGATCATCAACACTGTTTTCAGATTTCAAAAACCCTGTGATGGTCTGGTGTTGTATCAGAATCTGAAGTTTGTTTGCACCACTCTGATGGCAGTATTGATGCACTAAAGGACTACGATTTTACAGCCACATTAAGACATAGGTGAAGTAAGCCTGTTATCACCTAAAGAACGTCAAGGAAAACATCCATCCAACCATCCATTTTCTTTCGCTCATCCGTTACCGGGTCGCAGGGACAGTCTTAGCAGATTTCCCCAGACTTCCCTCACCCCCCCATTTCCTCCAGCTCTTCCGAGGGGAGTCCGAGACGTTCCCAGGCCAGCCGAGTGACGTGGTCTGTCCAGCGTATCCTGAGTCTTCCCCTGGGTCTCCTCGCGGTGGGACATGCCTGGAACACCTCCCTAGGGAGGCGTCCAGGAGGCATCCGGTACAGATGCCCAAGCCACCTCAGCTGACTCCTCTCAATGTGAAGGAGAAGCGGCTCGACTCCGACCTTTTCCCGAGTGACTGAGCTTGTATCCGCGATCTTGTCCTTTCGGTCACTACCCAAAGTTCATGACCATAGGTGAGGGTAGGTGCGTAGATTGACCGGTAAATCGAGAGCTTCGCCTTTCGACTCAGCTCCTTCTTCACCACGACGGTCCGGTACATCGACCGCATAACTGCGGACGCTGCACCGATCCGTCTGTCAATATCACGCTCCATCTTTCCCTCACTCGTGAACAAGACCCCAAGATATTTGAACTCCTCCACTTGAGGCATGACCTCTCCACCCACCCCCACTTTTCCGGTGGAGACCATGGCCTCTGTTTTGTAGGTGCTTCTTCTCAAACCCCGCCACTTTCCATTTTCTTTCAAACCGCCCAGCACATGCTGAAGGTCCCAGTTAGATGAAGCCAACAAGACATCATCTTCAAAAAGCAGAGATGAAATCCTGTGGTTCCCAAACCGGATCCCCTCCGGCCCCTGGCTATGCCTAGAAATTCTGCCCATAAAAATTATGAACAGAACCGGTGACAAGGGCAGCCCTGCCGAAGTCCAACATGCACTGGGAACAAGTTTGACTTACTGCTGGCAATGTGAACCAAACTCCTGCTCCGATCATACAGAGACCGAATAGCCCTTAGCAGAGGACCCCGGACCCGATACTCACTGAGCACCACCCACAGAATGGCACGAGGGTCAAATGCCTTCTCCAGATCCACAAAGCACATGTGGACTGGTTGGGCTCATTCCCATGAACCCCCAAGCACCCTGCGGAGGGTGTAGTGCTGGTCCAGTGTCCCACGACCAGGACGAAATCTGCAACGTTCCTCTTGAATCTGAGGTTCGACTATTGGCCATATTCTCCTCTCCAGTACCCTGGCGTAGACTTTCCCGGGGAAGCTGAGGGTTATCCCCCTATAGTTAGAACAAATTCAGCGGTCCCCCTGTTTAAAAAGACGGACCACCACCCTAGTTTACCACTCCAGCGGTACTGTCCCCTTCCTCCATGCAATGTTTCAGAGGCGTATCAATCAAGACAGCCCTAAGACATCCAAAGACTTGAGGTACTCAGGGCGGATCTCATCCACCCCCGGTGCCACTGAGGAGCTTACGAACTACCTCAGTGACCTCGGGTTGGGTGATGGACGAGCACATCCCCAAGTCCACAGTCTGTACTTCATCAATGGAACACATGTCAGTCGGATTGAGGAGATCCTCAAAGTATTCTTTCCACCATCCGACAATCTCCCCAGTTGAGGTCAACAGTTCTCTATCTGCAACGTAAACGGTGATGGCAGAATACTGCTTCCCCTTTCTGAGGTGCCGGACGGTTTGCCAGAATTTCTTCGAGTCTTCCTCCATGGCCTCACCAAACTCCTCCCAAACCTGAGTTTTTGCCTCCAGGACTGTCCGAGCTGTGGCTTGCTTGGCCTGCCGGTACCCATCTACTGCGTCAGGAGTCTCACAGGCCTACATGGCCCGGTAGGACTCCTTCGTCAGCTGTCAGGCTGAAGAAAAAGTACCTCCGTTGTCCACCACCAGGTTCTGGGGTTGCCGTCACAACAGGCACCAGAGACTTTGCCTCCACAACCTCGAGCTGCCACATCGACAATGGAGGCAGAGTACATGGTCCACTCAGACTCAATGTCCCCAGCCTCCCTCGGAATTTGTGAGGAGTTCTCTCGGAGATAAGAGTCCCTGACAGAGGGCTCGGCCAGACGTTCCCAACAGACCCTCACAATACGTGGGTCTGCCCGGTGTGTCCGCCCAGTGTGTCCAACTTCCTCTTCCGCCTTCCGTGTATCCAACTCATCAACGAGTGTTGATCAGTTGACAGTTCAGCCCCTCTCTTTACCCAAGTGTCCAAGACATATGGC